>NC_041385.1:328462316-328494078 GCF_002162155.2 Triticum dicoccoides | reverse complement strand
ACCGCATCCTCTCACGCTTGCTCCGCTCCGCTCCTTCCTTCCATCAGTTCGGATCCGGTGCGCGCGTCCCCAACCCCTGATGGCTCTCACGTCGCACCCGCCACTCCAGCTCCGCGCGCACCCCCCCCCTCGTGGTCGCCGCGGCCCACCAGCGCCGTGCGCTCCTCTCACCGCGCCGCACTCGCTCCTGCCGTTG
The DNA here is from genome assembly GCF_002162155.2 of Triticum dicoccoides. Lineage (NCBI taxonomy): Eukaryota > Viridiplantae > Streptophyta > Magnoliopsida > Poales > Poaceae > Triticum > Triticum dicoccoides. The sequence goes on along the minus strand of NC_041385.1, from coordinate 328,493,882 downwards.
CTGCGCCGGCGCCGACGTGGGTAAGGTGTGGGCGAGGCGGGCGTACCCGTACGACGAGATTGAGCTGAGGTGGCAGGCGCTCTGGGAGGAGCACCCCGGACGCCTCCAGGCCCAAGGGCTACATCCTCGGCATGTTCTCTTACCCAAGGTACCGATCCAAGCGCCTCTCCTCTCCGGCTCCCCGTATGGAATTCTTCATTGAATTGCTCGAGTCGCCTATGAATATGTGGCTACCTCGCCATGAATTTGTGTTTGAGTTGTGTATATAAGAATAATGCATGGTTCTGCAGTTTCAGTTTCTCCAACAGTGCTCAAATTGTTGGAATTTATCATTTCTCCAGTGTTGTACTAGCCTTGCAATTGCACGCGATGGTGTAATTGAGCTTTAGTCGTGTAGTAGGATATGAGGCTCTAGTTTAGTTTTATCTAGAATATGTAATATTGAAGTATCCTCTGTTATGCGACTGCATAGAGCCTAATATTTACTCTTCTCGGATGCATAAAGTAGTCCCGAAATTGAATCCTAGAGTATGAATGAGTTTGCAACCATTCCTAATTTTTTTTGTTCTTGTCCAATTTGGATTTGGATGCAGCAGGTGCGAGCGTGCGTCTCATTTGCAGCCACTGCCAAGCGTCCCAGCTGCCAAGTCCCACGCGTCCACTTATGTGCTTGGATGTTGGAACAATTGGCTACATCGATCCGATGTGTACAGCTCCGGTATCGTCCTTCTGGAGTTGCTCAAAGGGATGAAGACCGTCGACAACGATTGCAATTTGCACCAGTTGGTAAGTCATTCACAGTAAACTCCCAAGTCTCAGATCTTATTACATCTACCTTTTCATTGCATTGTGCAAGTCACTAATAAGAGTGAGATTGAAGTTGTTTTTTGTCAACCATGTTACGATCTTTCAACATGCATGATGTGTTGCAATGGTTTCTATATATTGTCATGGTATGGTCATTTGACCACCCTGTCTCTATGTGTGTGTAGATAATGTCGAGAGCAGATGACAACGCGGTGATGGAGGCGGTGGACTCGGAGGTGTCGGTGACGTGCACGGACATGGGGCTGGTCCAGAAGGTGTTCCAGCTGGCCCTGCTGTGCACCAAGCAGCACCCCATTGACCGGCCGAGGATGCACGAGGAGGCCCGGGTGCTGCTCTGGCTCATGCCGGCCCCTGCCGTCTAGGTCCCATCCGCATGCCTGCTCCCTCTTCATCTCAGATATTGGATTGAAGTAGGAAGAAACCCTCCTCCATATTGTGTGCTGATGATCTGTATTATGTGTAGAACAATCATGGTGTCTATTTCTGCTTTATGCCCCACGTTTCAGTAAAAACATGCCCAACTTCCTACTCTGTAGGAAATAAGTACATGATTGTTCATCCTCTTGTATATAACAGTTTAAGTTTGTGACCTGATCTTGTGCTTCTAGTAGCTAGTCCAATTTGCGTACTTTTAAGTGTCTTTTGATGTGGTGGTGCCAAACAAAACTCATATGCTTATGCTGAGCTTACTTTTAATCTTGTGAACATGACAATTTAGAGGATGTACTGTAGTTCCACTCATTTTATTCTCTGTGATGAGCTTATTTTTGTATTGTAGCGGCCTTCTTGTTTACTTTGCTGAATCAGGTCTTGTGTACTAATCCTCACTTGCTAGCATTTGGCTTCTCTATGGTAATTAAACCTGATAAATCTGTATAGTTCTTTGAGATACAAATTCCACATTGCATGTTTACGAGGTTCAATTTCTATAGATGTTGCCAAATGAATGTGTCAATGTGTATCTTCTTAGGGGTTGATTTAAACCACATATTATCTTTTGCTGTTCAAACATTGAAATCCTGGTTCATTTTTCAAACATCGAAATGTTGTTGACCCTATCCTTTTATGCTTAAATGATAAAAATATCGCATTTTGCTTGTTCTAACCATTTTGCTTGATAACTTGCAGATGCCCTTCATTCATGTTTTGTCGTGAGGTCCAGGATGAACAAATTCGGAGAAGCATTGGAGCTAGCTATACTGTGATAGCTGTGTTACCTGATGTGAACATTTTTTATTGTAAAATTGATGTGAACCATGTTTGATTGTAATAATGTGCCAAGTTTGGCTCTTTTTGATTGTATTCATGATGTGAACTATATTTTTCCGGTGCTCTGTTTGAAGCATTTTGTTTTCTCTCTGTTCTGATTTAAATATTGTTATTTATGTATTGGAAAATTGAGATCTGAAGAATATAACAGTGATAAGGGACCCACTTATTAGAACCTGACAACTGGGTCCCATCTCACTAGTGGGCCCATCTTTTGAAAAAAATAAATTCAGAACATGAGAGGCCCAGCAAAGAAATGGCCCAGAAAAATACATGATCAAAAATACATGAAGGAAAAGGCCAAGGCCCCATAATAAAAAAGGCTGCAATGTTGGGCCAGGCCCATGAAGTCGACCAAAAAACGACAGAAAAAAATATAGAAAGGCTGAATTAATGGGCTAGGCCCATGTAGAAAACTGAATTGGACCGGGCTGAATCTTGTGCCACATCAGCTTGCCACGCTGGATGCCTACGTGGCCTGGGGAGGTTGCTAGTGACCAAAATGCCACAGTAGGAATATTTTGGTCGTAAACGTCTTTGACCATTCCAGAAGAAAGGTCGCTATAGTCAGTTTACGACGGCCAGCTTTTGACCTTCTGTTTTTGGTCACAAAAAGGTCATAAATGGAAATTTGTGACCTTTCAGTGACCAATAGAGGTGGTCATAAGTTGACATATTTCTTGTAGTGAATCTAAACCATGTAAGATACTATGTACATTGTGTTTAACACGCACAACACACACACACACACATCATTTAGATATGTGTTGCGAATTGAATAATGTGCCCATGCGATACCTACCATCGGTATCTCAAATTCAGATCTGTTTGACCTTATACAATGAGTATATAGTATAGCATGGTCGTTTCAAAATCACACCATGCATATCTCAATTATATTCATGCATGCATGGGTTTCAAACATCATGATCTCTTATCAAATATTTGAATTCAACTTTACATTGATTATGACCTCACCAAGTCTTTTACACCCACACAGTCATCTTCTCTTTATATTTGTCCCACTAACTTTCTCATGTGCATGCATGCACACAAACTACCACTCGACATTATCCATCGCACGCACGCAATCTTTTTCTTTAGGCCAGTCTCCCATGTTGTCGGTGTTCTGGGAACCAGGGTACCCAGACCTGCCTGCCTACGGCTGATGGCGTGGCTCCATCGACGGCCTGGTATGACCCTGCTTGGACTACAACAAGACAAGACCCTCGTGATGGGCCAAGCCTCGCGAGGCAGGCGACATCAAGACCTCCTGAGGGAACGGCCTCCTCAGGTGGCCTCCTGACGGAGCGGAGATTTCTATGCAAGACCCAGCCTCACGAGGTTGGAATGACATCAGCCATGACGACAAAGGCCAGGCGCGTGCCAGCGGGCGTAGAGCGGCAGGTTTCCACTTTGGTGCAAAGGAGGCAATCATAGGTGTGGAGTCCAAAGGAATCAGCCAAAGGTTGCAATATCCATGCAACGTGACCAAGACCGCCAGAATGGCAGGACAGATGTCATCATCGAGCCCACCACGACGTCACGATCAGAAGCTCTGCAGGCCAAGACCACCTTTCGTCAGGATTAGATGTACTTCTTGTCCCCTTTCAAATTTGGCCATTGTGGGATCCCTTCCCGCCTACGTTTTGGAGGAAGAGGACCAAGGCCACCATAAAATATAGCCGAGCCACCACCATAGAACACATCGGGTGATCAGCTCATCGAATCCCCAAGTGATCATCACAAGAATACTCCTCCTGAGGATGTACTTTCACTTGTACTAGTTCATCCTCAGCCCCCCCCCCACGCGAGGCTAATCCACCACAAAGCAGGAGTAGGGTTTTACACCGCAAGGTGGCCCAAACCTGGGTAAACTGTTGTGTCTTTCTCTTTCTTATTCATCGAGCTAGGTTGTGACAGTAGCAGATCGATCGGCTTGAGATGTTGAGCTCTTCGCACATGCCCCTGAGTTCAAACCTTTGTTCGGTCTGCAGAGCCTGGAATCCGACATTTGGTGCGTGAGGTAGGGGTGTGTCGAAGCCTCTCTTCCGTCAGTTGTTTCACCACCGCTCCGTTGTTCTCATGGCAGACACTCTTTGAGTTCGTGCCAAGCACCGGGCAGACCTTGCCACGCGCGTCGCTCAGACGACCCCCATTGGCAACGGTGCTCCTCGCCACTCCCCGTCGCCCGTGGCCAACGCTGCCACTGGCCCTACAGCCCACGAGCAGCAGGATTCGGTGTTGCTGCCATCCGTGCGATGCCACGGCCGCACCGCCACTCCGTCGCTTACCAGGCCACTGCTTCGTCCTCCCATGCCAGTCACGGGCCGGCGACCGCGCAGTCAGCGGTGCTCATGGTGTGTGAGCTCCTGCGCTACCGTCCGGCTGACGACCTCTATGAGGATTGCTGGACCACATCACCGAGCTCGTTAGTGCTTCTGGAGAGGCTCTTGCGATGTCCCGTTCGCTGCCTCCCCCATAGCACCAGGCGGGCAACATAGCTCACGGCGTGCCTCCTCCGCCTCTCCGGCAAGATGTCGTCCCCGAGCCAAGGTGTGAGGCCACCCAGTGCGACCAGCCATGCAGGACACCCGCGCGCGATGAAGAGAGTTGTCGAGTTGTGCAGCGGCCTCAAGGAGGCCCGTGCGCTCCCAGCTCATCCTACGCCCTTGCGTCAAGATCGCGTGCAGCCAGAGCTGGTTGCGCATGGGCGTCAAGACCTGGATCCCCCTCCAAGGAGAGCCCCCATGGCCACGGCGGAATGCCGAGCGTGCACTCCGGAGCTTCGCCGTGTCGTCTGGCCCAACAAGTTCAAGCTAGATCTGCCTCCACGCTACGACGGCACCCCTGACCCGCCGAGTTCCTTCAGCTCTATGAGCTGAGCTTCGAGGCGACGAGTGGTGACGAGAAGGTCATGGCAAACTATTTCCCCATGGCTCTCAAGGATGGCGCATGCTCGTGGCTCCTGAATCTCCCGGTGGGGTCAATCTCCTCCTGGGACGAGCTGCGAGAACGCTTCATCGCCAACTTCCAAGGCACCCGCGACCGTGCTCCTACAGCTGGCGACCTGCGGCGCATCAAGCAACAACTAGGAGAGACCTCACACAATTATATCTAGCGCTTCACCAACGTTCGCCTCAAGATCCCCAAGGTGTCGGACGAGACCCTCATCTTAGCATTCACTGATGGCGTCCGGATGTCAAGATGAAGGAGGAGCTCTCCATACACGGGGACATGTGCTCAGCTCTGTAGATGTTCAACATGGCGACCAGGTGCGCAAGGGCAGAAGAAGGTCGCCTCTCACTCCTCGAGCTCCCTGAAGCCAATCCTGAAGACAAGAAGGCCAGGGCGAAGGACGTGAAGCGCAAGGGCCCGGCGGTGCTTGATAACCCACAGGTGTAGGGGATCGCAACAGCTTTCGAGGGTAAAGTATTCAACCCAAATTTATTGATTCGACACAAGGGGAGCCAAATAATATTCTTGAGTATTAGCAGTTGAGTTGTCAATTCAACCACACCTGGAAAACTTAGTATCTGCAGCAAAGTATTTAGTAGCAAAGTGGTATGATAATAAAGGTAACGGTAGCAAAAGTAATATTTTTGGGTTTTGTAGTGATTGTAACAATAGCAACGGAAAAGTAAATAAGTGAAACACAATATGTGAAAAGCTCGTAGGCATTGGATCAGTGATGGATAATTATGCCGGATGCGATTCCTCATGTAATAGCTATAATATAGGGTGATGCAGAACTAGCTCCAGTTCATCAATGTAATGTAGGCATGTATTCCGTAAATAGTCATACGTGCTTATGGAAAAGAACTTGCATGACATCTTTTGTCCTACCCTCCAGTGGTAGCGGGGTCCTAGCGGAAACTAAGGGATATTAAGGCCTCCTTTTAATAGAGAACCGGAACAAAGCAATAGCACATAGTGAATACATGAACTCCTCAAACTATGGTCATCATCGAGAAGTATCCCGATTATTGTCACTTCGGGGTTGTTGGATCCTAACACATAATAGGTGACTATAGACTTGCAAGATAGGATCAAGAACACACATATATTCATGAAAACATAATAGGTTCAGATCTGAAATCATGGCACTCAGGCCCTAGTGACAAACATTAAGCATAGCAAAGTCATAGCAACATCAATCTCAGAACATAGTGGATACTAGGGATCAAACCCTCACAAAACTAACTTGATTACATGGTAAATCTCATCTAACCCATCACCGTCCAGTAAGCCTACGATGGAATTACTCACTCACGGTAGTGAGCATCATGAAATTGGTGATGGAGGATGGTTGATGATGACGACGGCGACGAATACCCCTCTCCGGAGCCCTGAACGGACTCCAGCTCAGCCCCCCCGAGAGAGATTAGGGCTTGGCAGCGGCTCTGTCTCGTAAAACACGATGAAACTTTCTCTCTTGATTTTTTTCTCCCCGAACGTGAATATATGGAGTGGGAGTTGAGGTCGGTGGTGATCCAGGTGGGCCACAAGATAGGGGGGCGCGCCCAGGGGGAGGGGGCGCGCCCTCCACCCCCGTGGACAGGGTGTGGACCCCTGGTCTTGATTCTTTCGCCAGTATTTTTTATATTTTCTGAAAAGTGCCTCCGTGGATTTTCAGGACATTCCGAGAACTTTTATTTTCTACACATAGAACAACATCATGGCAGTTCTGCTGAAAACAGCATCAGTCCGGGTTAGTTTCATTCAAATCATGCAAGTTAGAGTCGAAAACAAGGGCAAAAGTGTTTGGAAAAGTAGATACGTTGGAGACATATTAACTCCCCCAAGCTTAAACCTTTGCTTCTCCTCAAGCAATTCATTTGATAAATTGAAAGTGATAAAGAAAAACTTTTACAAACTCTGTTTGCTCTTGTTGTTGTAAACATGCAAAGCCATCATTCAGGTTTCAGCAAATATTATGAACTAACCATACTCATAATAACACTTAACCATACTCATAATAACACTTAGGTCTCACAATTAATCATATCAATAGCATAATCAACTTGCGAGCCATAATAATAAAACTCGGATGACAACACTTTCTCAAAACAATCATAACATGATATAACAAAATGGTATCTCGCTAGCCCTTTCTGAGACGGCAAAACATAAATGCAGAGCACCTTTAAAGATCAAGGACTGACTAAACATTGTAATTCATGGTAAAAGAGATCCAGTCAAGTCATACCCAATATAAACCAATAGTAATGAATGCAAATCACAGTGTGGTCTCCAGCGGGTGCTTTTTAATAAGAAGGGTGATGACTCAACATAAAAGTAAAAAGATAGGCCCTTCGCAGAGGGGAGCAGGGATTTGTAGAGGTGCCAGAGCTTGATTTTAAAATAGAGATTGAATAAAATTTTGAGCGGCATAATTTTGCTGTCAACGCAACAACTATGAGATGGCTGTATCTTCCATACTACATGCATTATAGGCAGTTCCCAAACAGAATGGTAAAGGTTTATACTCCCCCAACCACCAACAAGCATCAATCCGGAAAAAAGGGCAGTCCATACCCGTGGGATGGCGACTCCCCCACCTCCACCCACCTCAGGCGATTCCCATGGCGATTCTAGGGTTTAACCCTATGATCTCCTCCCAACGTCCCCAATGGATGGCCTCCTCCACTGGGATTTCTCCCCCGGCCTCAAGGTGGAGGCACAGGTGCGTGCAAGGTTTGGATCTATGGTCCACTTCCTCCCCAACCCCGGCTCCAAGGAATTCTTCCTTGAAGTTTCCTTCTCCTCGGCTTCCTTTCCCCTCTCGGTGGATTCGGTGGGTTTGGCCCTTCAGTCATGTATTGGAGGTCTTGCGGCTGGTTTCAATGTTTTGCGACTTGGTGATCGACATTTTCGATTTTCAGTGGCCTCAAATCGTGTGGGGCATTTCATATTTGGGTTAAGAGACCGTATTTGGCCGGACTTTATCTGTCATTTTCATCTTCATCGATCTGGGAACTCACGTCCACGGCTCCCCTCATGGCACGCTGATTCTGAGCTAACTGGTTTGGCTTCCTCACCTGGTCCGGTGATTAAATCTAAATGGCTTTCTAACCAGAGTAAATTACCATTGGATCCTGCGTCATTGCCAGTACTGCAAAAATTGGGTTTCACTCCGCCGCCGACGGACTTGCATTCCGGCGAGCCTTCTGATCGGATCTCCTTTGGTAGTTTTTCGTCTCCGGTTTCTTCGGATTCTTTTCGGATTGGTTCCATACCTTTACCTATTGTTACCGATATTCCTGGAAGGTTGCCATCTTTTCAGGGGGTAGGATATATTGTGGGCTTATGGGATTCTATTCCGGATGAGAAACTTTTTTCTGTTCTGGATTGCTGGCAGGCCGGATATGATAATGATAATGTTAAGCTTCTGGTGCAAATTTCGTCAGTCCCCACCAAGGAATACATTTACAAAAGGCTTTTGCATTGTTCTCTCTGTGATCGTCTTGGCCATGTTGATGATGTTTGCACTAGGGTTTTCTGTCAGCGCTGTGGAGATGACTCTGGCGCCTGCGCCTGCTTGACTACACGTACTGATGATCATAAGCATGTGCCATGCAAAGTGGGCCCGGACCCTTTGGGCTTCCCGTGTAATGCATGTTCTGCGGTTGACCACATGACTAGGCTTTCTCCGGGGCTTCGTCGCTGTTCTCTCTGCTTTCGACTGGGCCACAAGTCACGCAAGCTTACGACTTGTGCTTTTCTCCCTCGCTGGGCTTGGAAAATAAAAAATCTAACACAATTGGAGAGGATCTTGCCTCGGGCTGCTGCAGATGAACCTGCGGTTGGTAAATCTGTGGATGTTGGTATGGCCCGTGTTGTTAGGGATCCGCAAGGGGGTTGCATATGGAAACAGAAACAGATAATCGCGCACCACGCGGACGTGGCTAACCCCCATTGCTTGACGATACGCCTACCCGGTCACGGTGTAGTCAATTCTGCCTGCCAAAAACCCCAATCGGGTGAAACGACGCTCTCCTCGAGTTCTACACCCACGCCCTCACCATCGACCATGAGCAAGAATCCACCACCTCCTACTCTGGCAAAATCTCTCAAGCCGCCGCAGCTCTCGGCTCCATCTGCCATGGCGAACTTCCCTGTGAGCCCGTTTGCCTTCGCTCCGGATGGATCCACCTTCGATCGCGGGCCTGCTCACCAGGTCCAACGTCAAGTTATGGTGGTGGATGATCCGCCTCTGAATCACGATTGGTACGCCATTGTTTCCGTCCACCCTCCAGTCCCTGATCATCAGAAGGAGTTCTGGCTAGCTGAGGTCTGTCGCATTATCGTTGGAGATTTAGAGTATGAACTGCTAGATGATTTTGTTTACCCACTGGGGATCGGGTGTGTTGTGTTTGCGGATATGGAGAGTAGGGATGCTGCCATTAGAGAAGGACCACATGCTTTGACCGATGATTCTACTTTCTCCCTAGTTCCACATGATGAGAGTATCAATATGCGCATGCCTGCCTTTGAATATGCAGTTTGGGTCATGTTTCTTGCTTTTCCAATGGACTATCAAACTGAGCATTATGTCCATAAGGCTGTCTCACACTTTGGGAAGATGCTTGCCTGGCCCCGTCCAGGACAGAACAAGGCTAGAATCCTTGTTAAATGTCATATCAAGGATGTTGCTGAGGTGCCGCATAGTCTTGTGATTACCAGGGTTGGTTTACTGCCAGGTCTTGCTCGCTCGTGGTCGGTGCCTGTCTATGTTCTGAATGGTAGAAACACTATTCCAAACTTGGTTGGTAATGAAGATGTTCCCCCGCTTTTGAATGCATCTCCACATCCATATCAGCTTCCTTACTACACCCTCATGCAGCAAGCACGAATTGATGAGATGGCGGCTCAGGATGCTTTGAATGAGGCTGCCTGGAATGCCCTGGAACCTGCTCAGGATGTTCAGGAAAATGGGTGGGGCGTGTGGCCTGTGATCCCTCCACCTTACACTGGGTTCAGTTTCAGGACCTTCTTTTAGTATGATGGTCCGTCTCTCATGGATGGTGTGGTTCTGGAGCATAATGTGCAGGATAATCTATCTGACATTTGGTCATCTGATTCGGAGTTTCAGGCAGTGGAAGCTTTGGCTGATGGATTTGTGAATGGCAACCATGCAGCCAGGTTGGAGTTCGTCAGGGCTGGGGGAAGTTCTGTTTTTCTTCAAGTTCCAGTTGATCATGAGTTCTTGCTTTGGATTGGGGGTATGCTCAAGCGTATATATACACCAGCTATAACCCTTCAACATACTTCTCCTGTGATGTTACCCCTAAACCCTTTTCAGAGTATTCAGAATCATCTTAATGCTGCTGCAGCTTGGATTGAGTGTATGGTGCCTGAACCTGACATTTTCTCAAGGATCTTTGCTACTGCAATTCAGTGGGGGACAATTGCTGTTCCATCGTCTATGCTATCGCCTGAACCCAGGGCTCGGTTGATTGCTGCGACATGGAATTTGCCTGAACACTCTCCTGGCCTCAAGGCAGTCACGCAACTCGTCCCGGCAGAGGTAGAATCTCTGATAGTGCCTTCATCAGACCAGCCTACTGCAGTTCAGGTGCTTGCATCCTCTTCTGTGGCTACTCAACACCACAATGTGTTAGTGCCTTTGGACACCACTACTGTCAGACAGAGCAATCGATCCAACAAGTATGACGGTTTCAAAATCAACCATGATATAGACACAAAGCTTTCCAAGTCACGGGTGAAACCACGTGAGATTCCTTTTGTCAATGCTGTTTCTTTGGCTGCTGCTCCTGTGCAGGTGCCCAATGCTGCCTGCCCCCCGCCAACTCCGATCGAGGATCTTCAATGGATGGGAAGCAATTGTGGAATTGCCCCTGAAGCCCTCTCCCGTGAGAAGCTACTGGATGACCAGCGCTCGTCGGGAGCGGATGAAGACTGAAGTCTTCCCTTCCGATGAATAAATCGTGGAATGTGCTCTCATGGAACATCAGAGGCATAAACTCTGATGCAAAACTTTTGGATATTAGGAATGCGATCGATACTAGCGGTTGTTCTGTGCTATGTATCCAGGAAACTAAACGTGAATCCTTCGATCTTGCCTTTATTAAGACTTTCTGCCCTAAGCGCTTCAATAAATTTGTTTTTGCGCCATCAGTGGGTGCCTCTGGTGGCATCATTGTCATTTGGAATAGTACTGTGTTTACGGGCACGTCTTGGTTTGTGGATTCTTTTGCCATTGGGATTTCTTTTGTGGCCACGCAGTCGAATGACTCGTGGAAGCTGGTTAATGTCTATGGCCCCTGCTCTGGTCAGTGTAGAGTGGATTTTACAAACTGGCTTTTTGATTTGAATATCCCTGACGATGAAAATTGGCTAATTCTTGGCGACTTCAACTTTATTCGATCCACGAATAACAGAAACAAACCTGGGGGTGATGCTGCGGACATGTTGTTATTTAACGAGCTCATCCGTGCACAATCACTCATGGAATTACCTGTGAAAGGCCGAGCATTTACCTGGAGTAATATGCAGGATGATCCTCTGCTCGAACAGTTGGATTGGTTCTTCTCATCCTCTTGTTGGACCACCTCCTATCCAAACACAATGGTCCTGCCTCTGGGAAAACCAGTGTCCGATCACATTCCGTGCGTGGTCACAATTGAATCAAGTGTCCCCCGATCCAAGCTTTTCCGGTTTGAGAATTTCTGGACTAATCATGATGGGTTCATGGAGGTTGTTGCTAGCTCATGGTCTAAAACATGTCACGCACCCAATGCCGCGGCGCGAATAAGTAAAAAACTAAAAAACTTGAGATATAATCTCAAGCGATGGAGCAAGGGTGTCTCAAAACTCAAAGTTCTGATTCAAAACAGTAATGAGACTCTGGCCATCATGGACACCCTTGAGGACAAACGACCTTTATATGTCTACGAGTCAAACTTCAGGGAGATATTGAAAACCCACTTACAGGCCCTGCTCAAATACCAGAATGAGTACTGGCGAAAGAGATGTACTATTAGGTATTTTCGCTTTGCTGACAAAAATACTAAGCTCTTTCAGTCATTGGCCACGGAGAGGTATAGGCACAATGCCATTGCCATGCTTAGAGTTGGGGAGGTCGAAATTCATGATCATGCTGGCAAAGAGGGGGTCCTGTTCAATACATACAAGGATCGTTTGGGTTCTTCTAAACCTACCAGCATTAAATTTGATCTCTCTAGGATCATCCGCAGGATTGATGGGCTGGACCAACTGAGTGCGCCCTTCTCTACTGATGAAATAGATGCTGTTGTTAAGGAAATGCCGAATGACAGAGCCCCCGGCCCGGATGGTTTTAATGGTTGCTTTCTTAAGAAGTGCTGGCAAATCATCAAGTCAGATTTCTATGACCTCTGTCACGCTTTCCATGCTGGGGGACTTGACATCACTAGCATTAGTGAGGGATATATCACCCTGATTCCAAAAATATCCTCTTCGGAAACGGCTAATGATTTCAGACCAATTACCTTACTGAATTGTTGTCTGAAAATCATTACAAAGATCTTGGCGAACCGGCTGCAGAAAGTCATTCTAAAAATCATACACAGGAACCAATATGGATTATCAAAGGTAGGACCATCCAGGATTGTCTCGCGTGGTCGTACAAATATATTCATCAATGCCACTCATCTGGGAGAGAGATTGTATTACTTAAGCTTGATTTTGCCAAGGCCTTTGATACGATTGAACATGCCCCCATGCTGGATATTATGAAACACATGGGTTTTGATGATAGGTGGCTAGGCTGGATGGAAACGATCTTTGGCTCATGAGTTTCGTTAGTTCTCTTAAATGGTGTTCCTGGTCGGAAATTCAAATGCAAGTGTGGCGTCAGACAGGGTGACCCTCTCTCACCAATGATCTTTGTCCTTGCGGCTAATCTACTCCAAGCTGCCATCAATGATGCGTACACTCAGGGTTTGCTGGAGCTTCCTATTCCTTGTGAAAATGCGGGTGACTTCTCGGTGGTGCAATACGCTGACGACACAATCCTGGTTATGCAAGCTTGTCCCACACAGGCCGCCCGCATGAAACTTATTTTGGAGGATTATGCGGCCTCGGTGGGACTCAAGATCAACTTCCATAAATCGACCCTCATACCCATTAATGCTGATCACCGGCATGCTAGTGGGTTGGTAGGGGTGTTTGGCTGCTCTGTTGGTACCCTGCCGTTCACTTACCTTGGTCTCCCCATGGGGACGACTAGGCCAAGTGTTCTCGATCTCATGCCATTGGTACACTCGGTTGAGAGGAAAACATCCACTTCCCTATCGCTGATGTCGTCGGGGGCCAAATTGACGCTGGTCAATTTGGTGATCACCTCCATGTTGATCTATGCAATGTGCACGATCAACCTGCACCCTAAAGTGGTTGAGCACCTTGACAAACTGCGCCGCTACTGCCTCTGGGCAAAAAATTTTGACGATGGGATCAAATCCAACTCCCTTGCTGCCTGGGAGCTTGTCTGTCGACCCCAACGGTGTGGTGGCCTCGGTGTTATTGATATCAAGATACAAAATGCCGCGCTTCTCCTAAAGTACTTATTCAAGTTCTACAATCGTGAGGATGTGCCCTGGGTTCAGCTAGTCTGGGAGGCATGCTACCCGAACAAGGTGCCGCACGCCACTGAGCTAATGGGTTCCTTCTGGTGGAAAGATGTAATGCAGCTCAGTGGAACCTTCCGTGGGGTCGCCAGGGTCATCCCCGGGGATGGATGTAGCTCTTTGTTTTGGAAAGATGTCTGGTTTAGTGACACTGGCTCCGCACTGATGGACACGCATCCGCGAGCCTTCTCTTATGCTCTGAACGAGGATGACTCCGTTGCTAGGGTTCTCAGGACCACCGATCCAGCCATGATCTTCAGTCTGCCTCTTTCGGCCTAGGCTAGGGAGGAGATAAGAGAGATACAGCAAGGGTCCTCGCATGTTTGTCTGGAATATGGTTCGCCCGACGTTTGGGTCTATGAACTAGGACGTTATTCGTCAAAGAAGTACTACAACCACTGTTTCAAGCAGGTGAAAGCTGATGAGGCCTTTGGTTGGCTATGGAAAGCCAAATGCCCGATCAAGTTCAAGATGTTTGGGTGGCTGCTTATGGTTGATCGTTTGAACACCAGGAACATGCTGAAGAGGCGGCACTTTGCTGTAGCCGGGGGCAACTACACTTGCATGCTCTGCCAAACCCCGCCAGAGGAAACCGTGGAACATCTCTTCTTCGAGTGCCCTTTTGCCAAACAATGCCGGAGTAAGGTTGGTCTGACCTGGCCAGGAGGAACCAATAGGCTAGCCATCTTGCATGCTGGGAGAGAGAGCTGGCGTCGGCCGCATTTCATGGATATCTTCCTGCTTGCTGCTTGGAGCCTGTGGATGGAAAGAAACAACCAACATTTCAGGGGGATCCCACGCTCGTTCGTGGCATGGTTGGCTAGGTTGAAACTTCTGTTCGGTTTGGTGATCCATAACTGTCTTGAGAAAGTTCATCCTTTTCTCTCTGACTTCATTGTAAATTTGGACAGCTAGTTTTGCTTCTGCCACACTTACGGCCGGGGGGCCTAAAACCCATTGTAACACACTTGTAACTGTTATGTTGTGAGTAATACAAAGTCAGTGGGAGCCTCTCCCACTGTCGCTAATTCCTCAAAAAAACAAGCATCAATCCATGGCTTGCTCGAAACAACGAGTGCCTCCAACTAACAACAGCCCTGGGGAAGTTTTGTTTAATTTTTTTGATTTGCTTTGATCTTTTTGGATCAGGGGACTGGGCATCCCGGTTACCGGCCCTTTCTCGTGAATGAGGAGCGGAGCCCACTCCTCTTGAGAATAACCCACCTAGCATGGAAGATATAGGCAGCCCTAGTTGTAACATGAGCTGCTCGAGCATACAAAACAGAATATCATTTGAAGGTTTGGATTTTGGCACATACAAATTTACTTGGAACGGCAGGTAAATACCGTACATAGGAAGGTATAGTGGACTCATAAGTAATAACTTTGGGGTTTATGGATTTTGGATGCACAAGCAGAATCCCCGCTTAGTACAAGTGAAGGCTAGCAAAAGACTGGTAAGCGACCAATTGAGAGAGCGATAACAATCATAAACATGCATGAAAATTAATTCACACCGAATACAAGCATGAGTAGGATATAATCCACCATGAACATAAATATCATGAAGGCTATGTTGAATTGATTCAACTACATGCATGAACAGGTGCCAAGTCGAGTCACTCAATTTATTCAAAGGAGGATACCATCCCATCATACCACATCATAATCATTCTAATAGCATGTTGGCACGCAAGGTAAACCATTATAACTCATAGCTAATCAAGCATGGCACAAGCAACTATAATCTCTAAATGTCATTGCAAATATGTTTACTTCATAATAAGTTGAATCAGATATCATGAACTCATCATATTTACAAAAACAAGAGAGGTCGAGTTCATACCAGCTTTTCTCATCTCAATAAGTCCATCATATATCGTCATTATTGCCTTTCACTTGCACGACCGAATGATGTGTATAATGATAAGACTGCACGTGCATTGGACTAAGCTGGAATCTGCAAGCATTCAACTCAAGAGAGAAGACTGCACGTGCATTGGACTAAGCTGGAATAATATGGGCTCTAAGTTAAATAAACAATCATGCATATGAGAGCCACTAAACATTTTCAGTATGGTCTTCTCGACCCCCAAAGGAAAGAAAAAGAAAATAAAACTATTTACACGGGAAAGCTCCTAACAAGTAAGAAGAAAAATAAGAAATCTTTTTGGGTTTTCATTTTAATTTCTACTACAAGCATGGAAATTAAACCAACTAATTTTTTTGGTTTTTCTTTAGGTTTATCAAACACACAAGAAGAAAACTAGAAAAAGAAAATTAAACTAACATGGATAATACAATGAAAGAGTAGGAGCACCGACAACTAGTGTGTGAACATGAATGTAAAGTCGGTGAGAAATATGTACTCCCCTAAGCTTAGGATTTTGGCCTAAGTTGGTCTAGTACCAAGGACCGCCTGGCTGATATCCGTAGTTGTAACTGGGGTCGTACTGAGATGCAGCGGCAACCGCCTCCTGAGCTACGGCGTGTTGGCGAGATGCCTCTGCTCTCTCCTCGTGTTCAGCTGCTTCCTCCCTAGTGACAACATATCTTCCTTTTCTCTGATAATCAAGAAGGTAGGGAGCAGGAAGAGTAACATGGACGACGTTGCATCTGTCATAGATTAGTCGATATTGGAGGAATTGTTCATTCCTCCTAAGAAATTGATGATTGACCATAGCTTCATAATCCAAAAGAACAGGTGGTATAATCATATCCCCTTCTCGTGGGGCTATACCAAGATAATTAGCCACATGGGTTGCATAAATTCCTCGAAAAAAAATTCCCTTTCTACTATTATTCTGCAACCTACGTGCGACTATTGCCCCCAACTTATAACCTTTATAACCTAACACAACACTCTTGAGGACACTCAGATCAGGGACACACATGTGACATGCTTCATCTTTACCGTTAATGCATCTACCAATGAAGAGAGAAAAATAATGCATAGCAGGAAAATGAATGCTCCCTATGGTAGCTTGTTCTATGTCCCTAAATTCTCCCACGGTAATACTAGCAAGGAAATCTCTAAATTCAAATTTGTGAGGATCATTAATATTGCCTCACTGCGGAATTTTGCAAGCAGTTGTAAAATCCTCTAGGTCCATGGTATAAGATGTATCATAACTATCAAACATGACACTAGGAGAATTACACGTATAGTTATATTTAAACCTCCGCACAAAGGAATCAGTCAATTGATAGTATTGAGGACACTTATCTTGTAAGAAGTCCTCCAACTCAGCATTACACACATACGCGTCAAATTCCTCCTTAAAGCCTGCTTCGACCATAAAATAATCGGATGGCCACTCACAAGGTCGTACATCCGCGTCCCTCGGTAATTCAACATCTTGCTCACGTATAGCAATCCTGGGTCCTTTCTTCACCGAGGAACCACCTTGGTACATTCTCCGCACATCCGCGTCCCTCGGTAATTCAACATCTTGCTCATGTATAGCAATCCTGGGCCCTTTCTTCACCGAGGAACTACCTTGGTACATTCTCCTAAACATAATTCTTTTTCAAGCAACAATCTCCCAAAGCAGTTTTGTGAATTGAGCTTCGAGCAAGGAGATCAAAACTCGTAGCAAAATGAGCTAGAACTCGTGCTTGAGCTGGATGGGGATTTTTTTGGGTAGAAGATGAAGTGTGTGGGTGCTGGCATAAGTGGAGGGGAGCCACCAGGGGCCCACAAGACAGGGGGCACGCCCGGGAGGGGGGGGTGGGCGTGCCCTCCACTGTCGTGGCCTAGTGCTTGCCCCTCCTGCAGTGATTTCAGTGCCTAAAATCCTCAAATATTCCATCAAAAATCATACTAAATTTGCAGGGCATTTGGAGCACTTTTATTTTCGGGATATTTTTTTATTGCACGGATAATTCAGAAAACAGACAGATAATACTATTTTTGCTTTATTTTTTCTAAATAACAGAAAGTAAAAAGTGGGTACAGAAGGTTGTGCCTTCTAATTTCATCCATCTCGTGATCCTCAAAATGAATCCACTAACAAGGTTGATCAAGTCTTGTTAACAAACTCATTCCGAATAACACGGCACCGGAGAAATTTCAAATAACACTAAGTTACCTCAACGGGGATATGAAAATCCCCAACAATAAGAATATCATACTTTTTCTTGACAGTAGGGAGAGGAAATTCAAAACCTCCAATAATAATAGTTGGAACTTTTCCAATTGAATTGATGCTATGAACTTGAGATTGTTTCCTCGGAAAGTGTATCATATGCTCATTACCATTAACATGAAAAGTGACATTGCCTTTGTTGCAATCGATAACAGCCCCTACAGTATTAAGAAAAGGTCTACCAAGGATAATCGACATACTATCGTCCTCGGGAATATCAAGAATAACAAAGTCCGTTAAGGTAGTGACATTTGCAACCACAACAGGCACATCCTCACAAATACCGACAAGTATAGCAGTTGATTTATCGGCCATTTGCAAAGATATTTCAGTAGGAGTCAACTTATTCAATTCAAGTATATGATATAAAGAGAGAGGCATAACACTAACACCGGCTCCAAGATCACATAAAGCAGTTCTAACATAATTTCTTTTAATGGAGCATGGTATAGTTGGTACACCCGGATCTCCAAGTTTCTTTGGTATTCCACCCTTAAAAGTGTAATTAGCAAGCATGGTGGAAATTTCAGCTTCCAATATCTTTCTTTTATTTGTGATGATATCCTTCATATTCTTAGCATAAGGATTTACTTTGAGCATATCAGTTAAGCGCATACGTAAGAAAATAGGTCTAATCATTTCAGCAAAGCGCTCAAAATCCTCATCATCCTTTGTCTTGGATGGTTTAGGAGGAAAGGGCATGGGCTCCTGAACCCATGGTTCCCTTTCTCTACCATGCTTCCTAGCAACAAAATCTCTCTTATCATAACGTTGATTCTTTGATTGTGGGTTATCAAGATCAACAGCAGGTTCAATCTCTACTTCATTGTTTTTGCTAGGTTGAGCATCAACATGAACATCATTATTAATATTATCACTAGGTTCATGTTCATCACCTGATTGTGTTTGAGCATCAGAAATAGAAATATCATTGGGATTCTCAGGTGTGTCTATAGTAGGTTCACTAGAAGTATGCAAAGTTCTATCGTTTTTCTTTTTCTTTTTTTAGAAGAACTAGGTGCCTCTAAATTATTTCTCTGAGAATCCTGCTTGATTCTCTTAGGGTGGCCTTCAGGATACAAAGGTTCCTGAGTCATTCTACCAGTTCTCGTAGCCACTCTAACAGCAAAGTCATTTTTATTATTTAATTCATCAAGAAAATCATTTTGAGCTTTAAGTACTTGCTCAGCTTGAGTAGCAACCATAGAAGTATATTTTCTAATGAGTTTAAGTTCACCTTTAACTCTAGCCATGTTATCGCTCACACATCCTACCTCGAAAACATTATTCTTTAACTCTCTACCAACATAAGCATTAAAACTTTCTTGTCTAGTCATAAATTCATCAAATTCATCGAAGCACGGGCAATGAAATTTAGTAGAGGGGATTTCAACTTTATCATATCTATAGAGAGAATTTACCTTTACTACCTGTGTCAGGTTATCAAGACAATGTGGTTCTTCAACAGGCGGTATATTAAGACCATGTATTTCTTCAATAGGAGGTAAATTCTTAACATCTTCAGCTTTAATACATTTTTCTTTCATTGATTTCTTTGCCTCTTGCATATCTTCAGGAATGAGAAATAAAACACCTCTCTTCTTTGGAGTGGGTTTAGGAATAGGCTCAGGAGTTGTGTCAATTGGTTCAGGAATTGCCTCGGGAATTGGCTCAGGAAGAGTCCAATTATTTTCATTAGTCAACATATTATTCAATAGCAATTCAGCTTCGTCGACTGTTCTTTCCCTGAAAACACAAACATCACAACTATCCAAGTAGTCCTTGGAAGCATCGGTTAGTCCATTATAAAAGATATCAACTATTTCATTTTTCTTAAGAGGATGATCAGGCAAAGCATTTAGTAACCGGAGAAGCTTCCCCCAAGCTTGTGGGAGACTCTCTTCTTTGATTTGCACTAAGTTATATATTTCCCGCAAGGCAGCTTGTTTCTTATGAGCAGGGAAATATTTAGGAGAGAAGTAATAAATCATATACTGGGGACTATGCACACAACCAGGAGCAAGAGAATTATACCAAGTCTTAGCATCACCCTTTAACAAGAACGGAAATATCTTAAGGATATAAAAATAGCGAGATCTATCATCAGGAGTAAACAGGGTAGCTATATCATTCAACTTGGTAAGATGTACCAAAACAGTTTTAGATTCAAGGCCATAAAAAGGATCAGATTCAAATAAAGTAATAATCTTAGGATCAACAGAGAATTCATAATCCTTATCAGTAACACAGATAGGTGAAGTAGCAAAATCAGGGTCAGGTTTCATTCTAGCATTAAGAGACTGCTGCTTCCATTTAGCTAATAATTTCTTAAGATCATATCTATAATTGCAAGCAAAGATAGCTCTAGCAGCTTCTTCATTCATAACATAACCCTCAGGAACAATAGGTAATTCATAATCACTATCATCAATAATAGCATCTTCAATAATTTCATTTCCCCTAACTCTACCAAGTTGTTCATCAAGAAATTCACCTAATGGCAAAGTAGTATCATGCACAGAAGTAGTTTCATCATAAGTATCATGCATAGCAGAAGTGGCATCATCAATAGCATGCGACATATCAGAATTCATAGCAGTAGCAGGTTTAGGTGTCGCAAGCTAACTCAAAACAGAAGGAGAATCTAGTGCAGAGCTAGATGGCAGTTCCTTACCTCCCCTCGTAGTTGAGGGAAAAATCGTAGTTCTGTCGTCTTTCAAGTTCTTCATAGTGATCAACAGATATAAATCCCAAGTAACTCAGAGAATAGAGCTATGCTCCCCGGCAACGGCGCCATAAATTAGTCTTGATAACCCACAAGTGTAGGGGATCGCAACAGCTTTCGAGGGTAAAGTATTCAACCCAAATTTATTGATTCGACACAGGGGGAGCCAAAGAATATTCTTGAGTACTAGTAGTTGAGTTTTCAATTCAACCGCACCTGGATAACATAGTATCTGTAGCAAAATATTTAGTAGCAAAGTGGTATGATAATAAAGGTAACGGTAGCAAAAGTAATATTTTTGGGTTTTGTAGTGATTGTAACAATAGCGACGGAAAAGTAAATAAGCGAAACACAATATGTGAAAAGCTCGTAGGCATTGGATCAGTGATGGATAATTATGCCGGATGCGATTCCTCATGTAATAGCTATAACATAGGGTGACACAGAACTAGCTCCAGTTCATCAATGTAATGTAGGCATGTATTCCGTAAATAGTCATACATGCTTATGGAAAAGAACTTGCATGACATCTTTTGTCCTACCCTCCCGTGGCAGCGGGGTCCTAGCGGAAACTAAGGGATATTAAGGCCTCCTTTTAATAGAGAACCGGAACAAAGCATTAGCACATAGTGAATACATGAACTCCTCAAACTATGGTCATCACCGAGAAGTATCCCGATTATTGTCACATTGGGGTTGTCAGATCATAACACATAATAGGTGACTCTAGACTTGCAAGATAGCATCAAGAACACACATATATTCATGAAAACATAATAAGTTCAGATCTGAAATCATGGCACATGGGCCCTAGTGACAAGCATTAAGCATAGCAAAGTCATAGCAACATCAATCTCAGAACATAGTGGATACTAGGGATCAAACCCTAACAAAACTAACATGATTACATGGTAAATCTCATCCAGCCCATCACCGTCCAGCAAGCCTATGATGGAATTACTCACGCACGGCGGTGAGCATCATGAAATTGGTGATGGAGGATGGTTGATGATGACGATGGCGACGAATACCCCTCTCCGGAGCCCCGAACAGACTCCAGATCAGCCCTCCCGAGAGATATTAGGGCTTGGCGGCGGCTCCATGTCGTAAAACGCGATGAAACTTTCTCTCTTGATTTTTTCTTCCCGAACGTGAATATATGGAGTTGGAGTTGAGGTCGGTGGAGGTCCAGGGGGTCCACGAGATAGGGGGCGCGCCTAGGTGGAGGGGGCGCGCCCCCCACCCTTGTGGAAAGAGTGTGGGCCCCCTGGTCTTGATTCTTTCGCCAGTATTTTTTATATTTTCTGAAAAGTGCCTCCGTGGATTTTTAGTACATTGTGAGAACTTTTCTTTTCTACACATAAAACAACATCATGGTAGTTCAGCTGAAAATAGCGTCAGTCCAGGTTAGTTTCATTCAAATCATGCAAGTTAGAGTCCAAAACAAGGGCAAAAGTGTTCTGAAAAGTAGATACGTTGGAGACGTATCAGTGCTCGCAGCCGAGCCTGACATGAAGCGCGGTTGTGATTACCCTGAGTCCTCCAAAGTCAACCGCCCATTCTGCATATTCCACAACATGCACAATCACAACACCAATGATTTCCAAGAGCTCAGAGCTATACGCAACAGGCACCTTGGCCAACGCCCTCAGCGCAACGACCGTGGTTGCGGCCACGGAGGAGGTCACGGTGGAGGCCGCTGGGATGATCGTCCTCGCGATCAAGGCCAGCCTCGCAACGGTCAGGGTTGGCGCGATCAACCTTGCGATCAAGGCCAGCCTCGCAAGGGTCCATGGCGGGATTAGCCTCGTGAGGACCGTCCTCAAGGCAATGCTGGCCTCCCTCCGCTGCCACCGCCGCCCAAAAGGAATGACGACCACCACCAGGATGATGGGGCTAGGGTCTTCCAAGAGGCTCATGCTATCGCATGCATCTCGGGAGGTGCTTAGGCCCCTGCCTCCCATCGCATCTTTAAGCAGTTCACTTGTGAGGTGAAAGCGGCCCTCCACAAGCTCGAGGCATCACGTCCGCCCAGATGGTCCAAGTACGCCATCACATTCGACTCTTCGGACCAGCTCAAGTGTGCGGCCACTTCAGGCGCGCTCCCCATTCTCTTCTCACCTACCATTAGCGACGTTCTCGTCACCAAGACACGCGTCGATGAAGGCAGTGGGCTCAATGTCCTCTTCGTGAGACATTTGACAGGGTCCAGGTGCCATATGACCAGCCTCAGCCCACCAAGCCATTCTCAACGGTGACCGACACCTCCACGCATCCCATCGGGCAGATTCACCTCCCTGTCACCTTTTGCAAGCGCCACAACTACTGCACCAAGCTCATTGACCTCGACATCGCTCACATTCGCCTAGCGTACAATTCCATCCTCGGGTACCCAGCCCTCGCCAAGTTCATGGCAGCAATGCACCACGGCTATAACATCTTTAAGATGCCAGGAAGCAGCGGCGCCATCATGGTTGCCTGCAATGAGAAACACGCGGTGTGCTCCCTCGAGCGCGCCTACCAGGACGCGGTGGTCGAGAACTCAGATCATGAGGGTGCCACCCCCCCTGAGGTTGCCCCCAATAAGAATAAGCAGCTCCTCCTTAGGGGCACTCAGGAAGCTGGCGCGCCTGATGATCGTGACTCAGTGTAACGCCCACAATGCAGTTATGCCTCTAAGTCAAGCCTCGACACATGGGAGATATAGCTGCATCATGGGTGTTACATTGGGGCCCCTCACCCTCTGCCGGGGAGCCTTTCCCTCTCACATAGGGAGGCGCGCCCGGCGCCCCCCTTAGGTTGGGCTCAGGGGCTCTTCTCTGGAAGGCCTCTGACCTGGCCAATGTCACGAGGGAGGCGCTCGGGCACCATGGCGAGGCGTGCTTCAACACGTATTTCCAGGAGCAAGGCATAGGGCACGATGCACCAAGCGAGCAGGAGGTCATCACCAGGGAAACTGAAGATATTCAGGAGGCACGGGCGATGTGAGGCAAGCGACGACCCGCATAGCTCAATGCAGCTGCTGCTCAGGATGCAAGCTGCGAGCTACGCGTCTGCGTCAACATTCCGGGCCTCAACAGAGCTTATTCTCAGGAGCTCTTCTGGCCTTCCAGCATCGGCCGGTGTGGAGGCCACCCCCATAGCTACGTCTGCATGCTATTCGGCTTGCCGGGCGCGGCTGCCTCGCTCCAGCGATGCATGTGTGGCGTCCTGGCGTCTCGTGAATCTAGACGCCGGGTAGTCCTGACGGAGGAGCAGCCAGAGCCTCTGGAGCCCCCCGAGGCTCAGGAGCCTGCTGGCTCATGAGGAGCAACTTCTGGGGCGTGCATGTTCAACTACTTGAACACTTATACCCCAACGGTGCCAGGTGACTTTTTAGTTCGTTAAGTTGAGGGCACCCATCGGGCTGCATTATCCTCAAGTTGTGTGGGTCCACCCCATAGCATGTATCATTTTGCGCATCTATCAGAACTGATTTTGCCCTTTTATGAGCTTCTCTATGCTATTGCCGACATCATATCCATTGCCCTATTATTTGTGAGGTTGCCCCGCGCGGCCCCCGCACGCTGCTAACACACCTTGAGTTCGTCCCATAGTGGGGGATGTTGGCACGGCGCCTGTGCATGGGTCCATCCCTACAGCGCTGAAAAACCTGAGAGAACAAGCTCTGGCTCATGGCCGACTCCACGCACGTCATCTCACCAGGTCCTCAGTGCCCTCACCATCTTGCGGAAGGATCGCTGGCAGGTCGGCGGGCACCGTTGTATGCTATGCTCCCTCCCTCCAACTAACCTGCAAGAACCTCAGGACCTGGCACGGTGAGCCGCGATCACACCAAGGCGCCTATGCGCAGCCAATCGTCCCTTTCCTCTGCCCAATTCACTTGTGTGTTAAAGGGGGAGCTCCTGAGCATCATACCTTAGGGGCCCCTACTGGCCCCCGAGCTCTAACTCCCTGGCCCTTGTCCACGGCATCACGACTTGGCATACCAGCGGCGCCTGAGGCTCGCTCGGGAGCCGGGACCCGAGGATGTAGAGCACCCAGATGAGGGGAGGGCAAGGGGTCGATGTGAGTCTCGCTTAAGGACTGTCGCGGCTGTGGAAACGCGGCCAGGCATCCTGCAAAGGCTGCCACCGCAGTGTGAAGATAAACACAGATCGCCAAGACAAGTCTCTAAACATGCGCAAAGTACCAACCCTACGATCGATGTCACAACCTTCGTGACCTCGGTGGGGCAAGGGTGCTTCCCTTTCAGTCTTTCGGGAGCTTCTTGCGCTTCATAGGCGACCCCCTGAGCATCGCGTATCAGGGGCTCTCACCAGACCTCGGACCGCTCACCTCTAGTCCTTGACCACGGCATTGCGACCTGACATACTAGCGACGGCTGAAGCCTGCCTGGGGACTAGGTCTTGCTGACGTAGAGTGCTAAGCTACCGCGAGAATGAAAGGGGGGACCGTGCCGTAGTGGGAGACGCAAGCGTAGCGCTGATTGAAGAGTAACAGCTAGTAAGAAAAAGCATTACATTTTTTACATGCCCCCAAGGGGTTTTTCATCACATGCTGGAGGCACGAAACAAAAGAGGAAGTCCTAAGGAGAGCGCAGCCTCAATGGCTTCACCGGCGACGCCGGGCCGATGCCGTTATCGAGGCACGAGCGCGGTGGCTCGGCGGTTCGTAGCTGTCGTCGTCGCATGAGTCATGTTGTTCGAAGAGGCGCTGCCGCTGTCAGAGGAGTCGCTGGCAAGGGCAAGGGCAAGTTCGCCACCGGAGGTCCTGTCACCGCAGCCACCTCCCTCAGGGCAGCACCCCCAACCATCGGCCTTCCTCGTCGAAGACCTTGAAGAAGAGCATCGACACCCTGTCGTACACGAAGTGGATGGCGTGGGCCCCTCCGGGCGGCACGCTCGAGCAATCGCACCCCATCCTCGGGACATGAAGGTGTCGCCAGCGTCCATGACCTCGACCTCTGCTTATGCGGCCTGGCCGCAGCATCCATCGTGCTGCAGCCACAGCTCGATGGGCCCCCTCGGTGGTATCTCCCTCGCAAAGGGCCTCGGGAGGCGAATCCATGTGTGCGGCGGCGTCGCCGCCCACACCATGAACTCCCGGGCGGAGCCTTCGGCGTGGGATCGTGAAGGAGGTAGCCTCGCAGCCAATGCATGCCCTCCTCTACGGCTCCACTCCTCACGGCGCTGGTCATCATGCGTAGGGCCTTGCACGCGGGCATACAAGGGAATTGGAATGCCCGGCAGGGCCTGCCCGGGCCAAGGCTGCGTCATCGCGACCTCATCGGCGTTGCCCCGAGGACGATCCGGCCTTTTCTTTGGCGGGAGTAGCTCGGGTTCCACCTCGAGGGCCTTACCCTTCTCCACGGCAGAGAACCTCCTGATCGGCGCCATGGACGAGCTGGCAAGATGGTGAAGCAAGGAGAAGGAGGAACAAGGAACAAGAAGATGAAGATAGGAAGGGGGCTCCGCCCGCTCCCCCCATTTATAGTCGGGAGAAGGTAAATCCTCGGCATCCCACGATCCCAGTAATGATTATTTTCTCTGCATGTAGCAGGCAGTTGTCAAGTCGAATGGTTGCCGAGGCGACATGGGGAAGCGGAGATGCCTATGTCGTATCAAGCGCCCTGCGTCAACCCGGCCCGCAAGCGATTTGGGCTCGCAGCATTCTGCACTTGCCCTTTGGCATCGCCTCGAAGCCCGAGCATGCCTTGGGCCCGGGGGCTTCTAACGGTGTTCTGTGAACCAGGGTACCCAGACCTGCCTACCTGCGGCCCATGGTGTGCCTCCATCGACGGCCTGGTATGGCCCAGCTTCGACTATGACAAGACAAGACCCTCACGAGGGGCCAAGCCTCATGAGGTGGGCGACATCAAGACCTCCTAAAGGAGTGGCCTCCTAGCGGAGTAGAGATTTCTAAGGAAGACCCAACCACAGGAGGTTGGAATGACATCAGCCATGACGACCAAGGCCAGACGCGCGCCAGCGGGCGTAGAGTGGCAAGTTTCCTCTTTGGATGCAAAGGAGGCAAGCGCAGGTGTTTAGTCCGAAGGAATCAGCCAAAGGTTGCCATTTGTGTGCAACGACACCAAGACTGCCAGAACAGCCAACGGATGTCAACACCGAGCCCACCAAGACGTCACGATCAGAAGCTTTTCAGGCGAAGACCACCATTCATCAGGATTAGATGTACTTCTTGTCCCCTTTCAAATTTGGCCGTTGTGCGATCCCTTCCCGCCTAAGTTTTTAAGGAAGAGGACCAAGGCCACTATAAATATAGCCTAGCCACCACCGTAGAACACATCGGGTGATCGGCTCATCGAATCCCCAAGAGCTCATCACAAGAACACGCCTCCTGAGGATGTTCTTCCACTTGTACTAGTTCATCCTCAGCCCCCTGCAAGGCTAATCCATCACAAAGCAGGGGGTTTTACACCGCAAGGTTTCCCGAACCTGGGTAAACTGTTGTGTCTTTATTCATCGAGCTAAGTCATGAGAGCAGCGAATCGATCGGCTTGAGAGGTTGAGTTCTTCGCACATGCTCCTGAGTTCGAACCTTTCTTGGGTCTACAGAGCCCGGAATCCAACACATGCCTGCACACACACACACACGCCTCCCCTCTTCATCACTCCGGGCATTATTTGTCTCTCACATGCATGTGCAACGATTGATGTTCCTCTATGTGTCTATATATATAGCTAGGACTTTCCCGGTTTTCCACACAAGCCGATCAGTTTATATATCTAGTCAGGTCTCACCCTCTTTCCCACGTACACATCAATCAATTTACCTCTCTATATAGGACTACATAGCTAATACACACACATTATCTATCCATCGCCTCCCTCTCATCATCAATGCCTTCCACTTCATCTCTCAGATGCGCGCACAGTGGCGAAGACAGGGGTGATACGTCTCCAACGTATCGACTTTTTCTCATGCTTTTCCTCTTGTTTTGGACTCTAATTTGCATGATTCAAATGAAACTAACCCCGGACTGACGCTGTTCTCAGCAGAACTACGATGGTGTTGTTTTTGTGTAGAAATGGAACGAAACTTTGCTAGGAATTTTTATGGAATAAAAGAGGACTTTTGGTGCCAAGACCCACGAGAGAGGGGCCCCTGGGTGGGCACAACCCACCAGGGCGCCCCCCCTCTCCTGGCGTGCCCAGGTGGGTTGTACCCACCTGGTGGCCCCATTGACGATCCCCTTAACACTATAAAATCGAATTATTCCAGAAAAAAATCAGGGAGAAAGAAGTATCATGATCCACGAGACGGAGCCGCCGCCAAGCCCTGTTCTTCCTCGGGAGGGCAGATCTAGAGTCCGTTTGAGGCTCCGGAGAGGGGGATCTTCGTTCTTTGTCACCACCAACCCATCTCCATCGCCAACTCCATGATGCTGCCCACCGGGAGTGAGTAATTCCTTCGTAGGCTCGCTGGTCGGTGAGGAGTTGGATAAGATTCATCATGTAATCGAGTTAGTTTTGTTAGGGCCTAATCCCTAGTATCCACTATGTTCTTAGATTGATGTTGCTATGACTTTGCTATGCTTAATGCTAGTCACTTTGGGCCAATGTGCCATGATTTCAGATCTGAACCGTTTATGAATCCATGTTTTAGATCCACTCTTGCAAGTTATAGTCACCTACTACGGTTATGATCCGACAACCCCGGAGTGTCACCAACCAGGCGCACTCTTGGTGATGACCGTAGTTTGAGGAGTTCATGTATTCACTATGTGTTAATGCTTTGTTCCAGTTCTCTATTAAAAGGAGGCCTTAATATCCCTTAGTTTCCAATATGGACCCTGCTGCCACGGGAGGGTAGGACAAAAGATGTCATGCAAGTTCTTTTAATAAAGCACGTATGACTATTTACGGAATACATGCCTACATTACATCGATGAACTGGAGCTAGTGTTGTATCGCCCTAGGTTATAACTGTCACACGATGAATATCATCCAACAAGTCACCGGTCCAATGCCTATGAATTTATCTTATATTTTTTCTGCTAAGTTACTTCTGCTGCTACTGTTACACTTGCTACAATATCACTGCTATCACTGTTACCATTACTATTGCTACTGCTGCTACCATCAAAACTATCATAATATTGTGCTACTAATCACTTTGTTGCAAATAATTGATCTCCAGGTGTGGTTGAATTGACAACTCAGCTACTAATACCTTCAAATATTCTTTGGCTCCCCTTGTGTCGAATCTATAAATTTGCGTTAAATACTTACCCTCGAAAATGGTTGTGATCCCCTATACTTGTGGGTTATCAGGCAGCAAAGGCCCTGCCCCCCTAACATCGCTATATTGAGGCTAATATGAATGTGATCAGTAGATCAATTGCTGGTAAAATGGTTTAAGCTGATGAATTGGCCCTCCTAGTAAAGGATTAGCAATGCTTGGCCCCCTAGCTCATTTAATTTTCATGGTTGTGCCACTGCGCGCAACGGCGCACATTCTCGCCCTCTCTCTTTAAATATCGATCTCACACTTATACACTCCTTCCCAGTCTCCCTCCACTTGACCCCTCGCACTCCCTTACAGCACCCCCACATATCCCAGTGCTTGTACGCTCATAGAGCTCTTCCCTCTATTTGTCTCTATCGATATCTCGTGTAGTTGACCCCTCCCCTCCTATATCACCCGGGCCCCATGAACATACAAGTATGTATAAGGCCTCTCCTTCACCAAAATTGCATTGGCACGTATTCCCTCACCATATCTCAGTATCTCACACACACATGGACTACATGTACGAAAGAGAAGAGGTGCACACACGCACTCATTCCCACATACAAACACATGGGTGCACGGTGGTGCACATTTGTACAAAAAATGTGTGTGTAGAAAGACTTTAGATGATGTGCCACTAGTCTATATCTATATCTATATCTGTACCCCTATATAGTGTGAATAACTTTGAAAGATGGTCGTTCGATGAAGCCAATCTAACTGCATAGATGGAAAATCCGAGCACTACTGGCCATTGGATATCATCTACATTCCACCAGATTCTGTCACATGTACAATCTAGAAGACTCCATGGTTAAACTTAAGGATAATGCACAAACCTCAAAACACAAACACTCCTCCTTTGTTCTAGAATCTTCTGTATCATAATTGCCCAAACTTGTTTTTTAAATGAATTTCCATTATTATTATTACTATATGCTCTATAATGCACAATTCCATGAATCTCAAAATAGATTGACTTTTTCTTAAAACTAACTGATTTTGAATGAGATGAACTATAAAAATTAAACGAACATCTACATCATGCAGATATGACTCAAAGCTTACATGCTATAGTGTGGTATTTATTCATAATTAGGTTGCCAAATCTCATGCGTGCAATGCACGTGTACCCTAATAGTGCTTCCAGTATATGCAGAACACGTAAATTAGAATTCGAATGGCACGCTACACAGTGTCCCTCCCTTCTTCAGTTAATATATTATGATTAAAATGATGTGGGGGCATCCATGAAGCCACGTGGCATATTTGGAGGTGTTGTCCCGACCTTCTTGTGTGGATTGATCACAGTGACATGCAGTTGGTTCTAGAAGAATGTACTCGTCCTCTCTCACGCACAATGGAGGAGTACATGCATGAAGCAAACATGTGCACGCACGCACTCATTCCCTCGCACGCACACGCGGGTACACGGTGGAACGCATTTTTGTATGAAGATCCACACCATGTGATAATTTAACGCGTGTAAAGTCATTCACTTAATGGATGGTCAATTAATAAAATGCATGCAAATTGAGTGGACGTGAGGGGGGAAGTTGAGAATGACATTACTAGTCCATGGCATGCATGCGAGTAGTTAAATCATGGGTTTCTACTTCCATTGGTCTCCTTCATATTTTGTGCCATTTTTTACCATAATTTTAAGTATCACAATATTTATGCATGTTGTAAAAAGTAATATCAATGAAAACTATGTTCAAATGCGACTCCAATGATATACTTTTTGGAAACATGCATTAACATTTTCTTAGTTCAATTTTTTGTCAAAATTTGGCACAAAATACAAAGGGGGCCAATAAACCAGGACGTAGGCAACATGAACAATTTTTGCATGGGTTACTGTTGGTGGCCTTTGTACTTAAATATGGACTGAGTGGAGTAGTACTATCTTTATCTTAGCCTCGTAGGGCTCTCCCAGCGCCTACGCTCGCCTCCCCGCCTCACCCACCGGATCCCGCCATGGATAATCCCTTAGAACCTAGCATCCTGCAGGCTGCCCTCACGCTGTAGCCCGCACCAGTGCCGCTTTTGAGCAAAACCCACATGTGTTTCAGAGGGGATCCATTGCTATGGAATCAACGATCGGTGGTGCTAGACGACATGCCAGGGCTGCATTGCAGGTGGTGGGGAGCAAGGGCAAATCGGATCGAGGAAGCGTCGCATCGATTGGAGACAAGTTTGCAGGAGTTGCGCCTAGCGAAGCGCAAGGCGGAGGCACAAGTCAACATCTGGCAACGTCGCATTGATTTTGAGCTGGGGCTAATGGAAGAGATCATCATCTTCTTCTTCTTCTTCTTCTTCTTCTTCTTCTTCTTCTTCTTCTTCTTCTTCTTCTTCTTCTTCTTCTTCTTCTTCTTCTTCTTCTTCTTATTCTTCTCCTCCTCCTCCTTCTTCTCCTCCTCCTCCTTCTCCTCCTCCTCCTCCTTCTTCTTCTTCTTCTTCTTCTTCTTCTTCTTCTTCTTCTTCTACTACTACTACTACTACTACTACTACTACTACTACTTCTTCTTCTTCTTCTTCTTCTTCTTCTTCTTCTTCTTCTTCTTCTTCTTCTTCTTCTTCTTCTTCTTCTTCTTCTTCTTCTTCTTCTTCTTCTTCTTCTTCTTCTTCTTCTTCTTCTTCTTCTTCTTCTTCTTCTTCTTCTTCTTCTTCTTCTTCTTCTTCTTCTTCTTCTTCTTCTTCTTCTTCT
>NC_041385.1:328386022-328462049 GCF_002162155.2 Triticum dicoccoides | reverse complement strand
CTTTTTGCATACCTATGTTGTAGATCAATAGATCGGGATATAGCTCCTCTAATTTTTGATATGTTCCTAGAGAAAACTAAGTTGAAATATGTTAGTAGGAATGATGTGGACTATGTCCGTGATCTAAGGAATATCCTCATTGCTCCATAGAAGAATTATGTCCTCGATGCACCGCTAGGTGATAGACTTGTTGCAGGAGCAAATGCAGACGTTATGAATGTTTGGCAAGCTCGATGTGATGACTACTTGACAGTTTAGTGCGTCATGCTTTACGACTTAGAATCGGGGCTCCAAAGATGTTTTGAATGCCAAGGAACATATGACATGTTCCAAGAGCTGAAATTGGTATTTCAGGCTCATGCTCGTGTTGAGAGGTATGAGACCTCTGACAAGTACTTTGCCTACAAGATGGAGAAGAATAGCTTAGCCAGTGAGCATGTGCTCAAAGTGTCTGGGTACTACAATCGCTTGAATCAAGTGTGAGTTAATCTTCTAGATAAGATAGTGATTGACAGAGTTCTCTGGTCACTATCACCAAGCTACTAGAGCTTCATGATAAACTATAATATAGAAGGACTGACTAAAAAAATTTCTGAGCTGTTCGTGATACTGAAATCGGCGGAGGTAGAAATCAAGAAAGATCATCAAGTGTTGATGGTTAATAAGACCAGTAGTTTCAATAAAAAGGGCAAGGGAATGAAAGGGAACTTCTAGAAGAATGGCAAGCAAGTCGCCGCTCCCGTGAAGAAGCCCAAAGCTGGACCCAAGCCTGAGACTAAGTGCTTCTACTGCAAAGGAAATTGTCACTGGAAACGGAACTTACCCAAATACTTAGCAGATAAGAAGGATAGTAAAGTAAACACAGGTAAATGTGATATAAAGGTTATTGATGTGTACCTTACTGGTTCTCATAGTAGCCCCTAGGTATTTAATACCGATTCAGTTGTAAAGATTAGAAACTCAAAACAGGTGTTGTAGAATAAACGGAGACTAGTTAAGGGCGAGGTGACGATGTGTGTTAGAAGTATTTCCAAGATTGATATGATCACCATCACACACTCCCTCTACTTTTGGGATTAGTGTTGAGCCTAAATAAATGTTATTTGGTGTGTGCGTTGAGCATGAACATGATTAGATCACGTTTATTGCAAATACAGTTATTCATTTAAGTTTGAGAATAATTGTTGTTCTGTTTACATGAATAAAACCTTCTATTGTCATACACCAAGTATAAATGGTTTTTTGAGTCTCGATCGTAGTGATACACATATTCATAATATTGATGTCAAAAGATGCAAAGTTGATAATGATAGTGCAACATACTTGTGGCACTGCCGTTTAGGTCATACTGGTGTAAAGTGCATGAAGAAACTCCATGTAGATGGACTTTTGGAATCACTTGATTATGAATCATTTGATACTTGCGAACCATGGCTCATGGGTAAGATGACTAAAACTCCGTTCTCCGTAACAATGGAGAGAGCCAATGACTTACTAGAAATAATACATATCGATGTATGCGGTCCAATGAGTGTTGAGGCACGCGGCAGGTATCATTATTTTCTAACCTTAAGAAATGATTTTGTAGGTATGGGTATATCTACTTGATGAAACACAAGTCTTAAAATTTTGAAAAGTTCAAAGAATTTCAGAGTGAAGTGGAGAATCTTCGTAACAAGAACATAAATTTTCTACTATCTTGTCGCGGAGGCGAATATTTGAGTTACGAGTTTGGCCTTCATTTAAGACAATGTGGAATTGTTTCACAACTCACGCCACCTGGAACAGCACAGCGTAATGGTGTGTCCGAACGTCGTAACCATACTTTATTAGACATGGTGCATTCTATGACGTCTCTTACTGATTTGCCTTAAACGTTTTGGGGTTATGCATTAGAGACAACCGCTTTCAGGTTAAATAGGGCACCATCTAAATCCATATAGATGACACCATATGAACTATGGTTTGGCAAGAAACATAAGTTGTTGTTTCTTAATGTTTGGGGATGCGACCCTTATGTCAAAAGGTTTCAGCCTGATAAGCTCGAACCCAAATCGGAGAAGTGCGTTTTCATAGGATACCCTAAGGAAACAATTGGGTTCATGTTCTACCACAGATCCGGAGGAAAGATCTTTGTTGCTGAGAATGAGTCATTTCTAGAGAAGGAGTTTCTCTTGAAAGAAGTGAGTGGGAGGAAAGTAGAACTTGATGAGGTAGTTGTACCTTCTCTTGAATTGGAAAGTAGCACATTAGGGAAATCCATTCCCGTCGTGCCTACACCAACTAGAGAGGAAGCTAATGATGATGATGAAACTTTGGATCAAGTTATGCACCAGAGAATTCATGTTCGCTATTGGCGCATTTTATATAATTATGAAATCTGCACAAATGGGCGTCAAAACTGCATTCCTTAATGGATTTCTTAAAGAAGAGTTTTATATGATGCAACTAGAAGTTTTTGTCGATGCTAAAGGTGCTAACAAAGTGTGCACACACCAGCAATCCATCTATGACTGGTGCAAGCATGTCGGAGTTGGAATATATGCTTTGGTGAGGTGATCAAAGCATATGGTTTCATAAACACTTATGATGAAGCCTGTATTTACAAGAAAGTGAGTGGGAGGTCTGTAGCATTTCTGATATTATATCTGGATGACATATTGTTGATTGGAAATGATATAGATTTTCAGGATAGCATAAAAGGATAATTGAATAAGAATTTTTCAATGAAAGACCTCGGTGAAACTACTTACATATTGGGCATCAAGATATATAGGGATAGATCGAGACACTTAATAGGACTTTCAAAAAGCGCATAGCTTGACAAAGTTTTGAAGAAGTTCATAATGGATCAGTCAAATAAAGGGTTATTGCTTGTGTTGCAAGGTGTGAAGTTGAGTAAGACTAAATTTTTTCAATGAGTACAAACCTTGACAAGTTTTTGAAAGAGTTCAAAATGGATCAGTCAAAGAATTTTTGATGAGTACATACCTTGAGAAGTTTTTGAAAGAGTTCAAAATGGATCAGTCAAAGAAGGAGTTCTTGCATGTATTACAAGGTGTAAAGTTGAGTAAGACCCAATGCCTGACCACGGCAGAAGATAGAAAGAGAATGAAAGTCATTCCCTATGCCTCAGCCATAGGTTATATAAATTATGCTATGTTGTGTACCAAACCTGTTGTGTGCCTTGCCATGTGTTTGGAAAGGGGATACAATAGTGATCCAGGAGTTGATCACTAGACAACAGTCAAAATTATCCTTAGGTGCCTTAAAGAGGACCAAGGAAATGTTTCTCGGTTATGGAGGTGATAAAGAGTTCGTCGTAAAGGGTTACGTCGGTGCAAGATTTGACACCGATCTAGATGATTTTCAGTCTCAATATGGATATGTATTGAACATGGGAGCAATTAGCTAGAGTAGCTCCATGCAGAGCATTGTAGACATAGAAATTTGCAAAGTACACACAGGTCTGAATGTTGCAGGCCCGTTGACTAAAACTCTCTCACGAGCAAAATATGATCACACCTTAGTACTCTTTGGGTATTAATCACATGGCGATGTGAACTAGATTATTGACTCTAGTAAATTCTTTGGGTGTTAGTCACATGGCTGTGAATTACGGGGGTTAATCACATGGCGATGTAAACAAGATTATTGACTCTAGTAAACTCTTTGGATGTTAGTCACATGGCGATATGAACTAGATTATTGACTCTAGTGCAAGTGGGAGACTGAAGGAAATATGCCCTAGAGGCAATAATAAAATGGTTATTATTATATTTCCCTTATCATGATAAAGGTTTATTATTCGTGCTAGAATTGTATTGACCAGAAACTTAAATATATGTGTGGATACATAAACAAATACTGTGTCCCTAGTAAGCCTCTACTGGACTAGCTCATTAATCAAAGATGGTTAAGGTTTCCTAACCATAGACATGTCTTGTAATTTGATAACGGGGTCACATCATTAGGAGAATGATATGATGGACAAGACCCATGCATTAGCTTAATATATGATTGTTCAATTTATTGCTACTGCTTTCTTGAATGTCAAATACATGTTCCTTTTCCCATGAGATCATGCAACACCCGTATACCGGAGGAATACCTTGTGTGCTATCAAACGTCACAACATAACTAGGTGATCATAAATATGCTCTGTAGGTATCTCCGAAGGTGTTTATTGAGTTGGCATCGATTGAGATTGGGATTTGACAATCCGAGTATTGGAGAGGTATCTCTGGCCCCTCTCGGTAATACACATCATAATAAGCTTGCAAGCAAATGACTAAGGAGTTAGTTACGAGATAATGTATTACGGAACGAGTAAAGAGAATTGCGGTAATGATATTGAACTAGGTATGAAGATACCAATGATCGAATCTTGGGCAAGTAGCATACCTACAGACAAAGGGGATTACGTATGTTGTCATAACAGTTCGACCGATAATGATCTTCATAGAATATGTAGGAACCCATATGGGCATCCAGGTTCCACTATTGGTGATTTACCGGAGAGGTGTCTCAGTCATGTTTACATAGTTCTCGAACTTGTAGGATCCGCATGCCTAACGCCCATTGATGATATAGTGTTATATAAGTTATATGATTTGGTGACCGAATGTTGTTCGGAGTCCTGGATGAGATCACGAACATGACAAGGATCTCCGAAATGGTCCGGAGGTAAATATTGATATATACAGGACGATGATATTCGGACACTAGAAGAGTTTTGGAGTGCACCGGGTAGTCATTGGATCACCGGAAGGGGTTCCGGACACCACCGGGTGGTCTATGGGCCTAATGGGCCAAGGGGAGAGATACACCAGCCCACAAGGGGGCTGGTGCGCCCCTCTCCCTAGCCGTCGGCCCTAGGGAAGGAAAGGGTTAGTGCTAGCCCCTCCTGCTTTCCCCTCCTCATTGGAGAAAGTAAAGGGGGGTGCTTCCCTCCCCTGCCTTTCCCCGCGCACCTAAAAAGGCAAGGGGGGTGCAGCTAGGGGCAAGAGCCCAAGTGGGATTCGGCCTCACTTAAGGTGCCTCCTGGCTACCTCGTCCCTCCCCCACCTATATATATGTGGGAGGGGGTTCCACACAAAGCCACAACAATCTCTTAGCCGTGTGCGGCTCCCCTCTCCACATTTTCATCCCTCGGTCCTATTTTCGTAGTGCTTAGGCGAAGCCCTATGAAGATAACTTCACCATCACCGTCACCACGCCATCGTGCTGCCAGAACTCATCCACTGCTTCAACGTTTTTCTGGATCAAGAAGGCGAGGACGTCATCAAGCTGAACATGTGTTGAACGCGGAGGTGTCATACGTTTGGTACTCGATCGGTTGGATTGCGAAGAAGTTTGACTACATCAACCATGTTACTAAATGATTTTGCTTACGGGCTACGAGGGTACATAGACACACTCTCCCCTCTCGTTGCTATGCATCTCCACGGATATATCTTACGTGTGCATAGAAATGTTTTTGTTTTTCATGCACCGTTCCCCAACACTCAAGCCCCCTCTTAGATAGGATCAATCAGCTATTCAAAAGCCACCTAAAATTTTACTGTTAAGAGGTAAAACTACTTCATGTAGTCAAATCTAGTAGTACTACTTCATGCAATCGAATTAGGTACTACTTGGTTCAAATAGGGAAGAAAGGGGTGGGGGTGGGGAGATTTGTTACCTCAATCTAGGACTTGGTCGAAAGAGGAAATAATGGGGGGAAAATGTAGTAGAGACTGGCTATCCAAGTGGTATGTTTGTCTAATAGGGAAATAAAGGGAAACATAGTACAAACATGATATAAACTGATCTACTGGTCGAAAAAGGAATGAAAGTGGGGACTGGGGGACAAGCCAACACAGTATGTCCAGCACTAGATTTGCTGGCCTCACACAGTAAAAGGTGACTATATCAAACAAAAATGGGACCAACCCAGATATCCTCTTTGGATGTTTGTTGCCCCGAGCCCCTCTCATGTAATGCCACTAGTAAAATGTAGCAGTCCCACTGTTAAAGTAAGGACACATTAAACCAATGTTGTTTTCAATGTAATGCCTCCAGTAATATGAATCAATGGCACTGATTTTCATGTCCTGCTAAATTTCCCATTAAGATAAGTTGCTTCTTTTCGTTAGAAATGCAACTGTCCTGGTCCGCCTACTCTCCCATGCCGAAATACCAACTCTTTGGCATCTATTAATGTAATGTTGCTGGTAAAATGAAGCAATGGCACCATTAAAGTAATGTTGTATTTAACAATTGTTATAGTTAATCCTAATGCCCACACAAATATCTATCAATGCTGCTGCTTTAGAAATTGCCACTATCCTTGTAGGATCGCCATTCAGATAAGGAACATGCTTTTTTTCATTTGATGTATGTTTCATCAATTGTTAGTTACCCTCCTTTCCACCTTTTTGTGCAAACAAAGATATACATTTCACGCTTGATCTTAGCTGAACTACACAAAATGATTTCCAAATTATAGGTGAACATTCCACGATCTTCACGACCAACCTTGATGTTGCTCAATTTTATTGCAACTAATGAAGAAGCAGCAGCTAGCTCATGGGACGAAGTACTCGCTAACTGCATGATGCAAACATTGCCTAATTTTAGGTGAACTGCACAAAAAGGTCCAATGAAATGAATCATCCATGTTGGTGACTGGTGTCATCCCTTCTACGATGGCGTTAACTACAGATATGGTTCCTAGCATAAGGTATGTTACTTTTTGGTCTGACTGTTTGCCTAAGATCCTGCATGTTGACTCTGCTCTTGTGCTACTGTTTTGGCACTGCCATGATAAAGCGGTAATGTTACTATTTTGCACCTTAATCTAGTGGCACTATTAATTTGATGCAATGTTTTGGCACCGCTAGTCCCACTGATTTTTTTATCAAAAGAGGGGGTTTCCTCCGATTTCATTAAAGAAACACAACCATATTGAACCATCATACGACAACATCTCAGTGTAAATGGGCAGTTATGCAACTACTACTAGAACGGACTGGCTACTAGCCAGAGAAAAGTTCACCAAGCTAGGAAGGTAGGGAGACGCAGCCCCATCTCGACCAAGTTTGGATTACAACCCAAAAGCTACCATAGAAACATCAGGGAGGGGGGGGGGGAAGATAGGCACTAAAAGAGCCAGCTTCAGCATCCCAGTCTAAGCACCCCCGGCCTCCATCCTTGCGATGCATGCTACACCATGCTTGCCACCTGATCGACCCTAGTGCCACAGATAAAATGAAGTAATAATGTAGTTAAAGTAGAGCTACTATCCTCTCTATCATTTCATTTCCAATTTATATAAAGAAAGTGCTTCTCTTTTTTAGTATATGTTTCGTCAACTAGTCCCATTGTTAATGTTGAAGTGTTTATGCAAACTGGGTTGATTAATTTTAGTTGAACTGGACAAAAATAGAGATTGGAATGTCTCAAGGCCCCTCCTTGTACTACCACTATACACTGATGCTCATCACTGGCAGAAGGAGTACCGTAGAGAATTGGGTTGATTTCCAGTATGAGGACTACCGTATGAGGCATCACAGGGCCCATCTCACCCTTGCAGCATGGCATGCTGTGATACTATGGCAATATTTTCCCATAAAGAAAATGAAGTTTCTTCTATTTTTAGTGTATGTTTCATCAACTAGTGCCACTATAATGTAATCATGCTTTTTCATTATCTGTGCAAACAGGGTTATTCAACTACATTTTGGTGGAACTGCACAAATGTACGGATGGAACCAACATATATGCAGAGTGCGAGGTGCCAATATCTAACATAAACATCGCTTGTAAAAGCACAGATGCTCGGATGGTTCCTCAAGTTCTTGCCGACCCGCTTCAGAATATTTTAATCTGCCGGTGTTTGGCTTGAACCTTACATGTTTTTCAAGTGACACTTTACTTGTTTCAGTGTTGCAGCAAATCCTCTAATCAAATAGGAGTAGCTTATATTGGCAATTTTCTAGGGAGTACTCTTTTCTGAAAGAAGCAACAATCGATTTTTATTTATATGTATACATTGTCACAACTTTTTTTTGGTCCAGAGCTATTTTAGGGTGATTGGCATAGTACTGGTAGACTCAAAGTACTACCAAGTACATACGCATATAATTTTCATTAGCCGTCACACTGATTGTAAAGCATGAGCAAATGGAAGATTAGGTTAGTGCACATCTTACCTTAAACCCTACTTCCACCAATAAAACGAGGCGAGCGGCGAGGGAACCATGGAGAACGGCGGGCAAGCGACGTCACGCCATCCGACCTCCTCTTGCGGTGGGAGAACGGATACTCCTGTGGCCCCGGCTATCACTGCACGCTCACGAATGGCACACCATACTCGATCGATTCTTTATCCTCTGGATGCTCGACCTTCGACCTGTATGCCCACCACCTCCGCCTGACTTTCGCCTCAGGCGAATCTGTCTGCTCCATCGCCCAGAGGAGATACTCAATGAACTCAAAGAACTGCGGCGTGACTACCGCCGGGGAGTACATCGCCAGTGTCTCGCTCTTTCTCAAACATTGCCACATGGCCCTCGCCGTCCTCGAAATCTCCCACTCGTTATCAAACCAAGTAAGGATCTCATTCATCCTGGCTAACTTCGCCTGGTCGTCGCCGGTGACCTTTTTGATTCGCTATTGCATCCTCTCCATAGATGTGCATCTGAGAGGTCCATTGCTATCTTTGGAAGATGGGAGGAGAGACAATGGTCTAGCAATGGAGAAGAGGGAGAGGCGAGATGGTGGTTTTCCAAATGCATAAGAAGGAGAGGAGAGGGGGTGGTTTTGCAATGAAGAAGAGGGAGAGGCAAGACCATGGTTTTGGAATGGAGAAGATGGAGAGGAGAGGGGGTGGTTTTTGTAATGGAGATGAGGGAGAGGAGTGTGCGACAGCGATTTAGGATTGGACAAGAGGGCCGACGCGTTGTGACTGGATCAAAATCAAAATCAATTTACCCTTCAATTAAGAAGCGACCCCACATTAACTAGTCTCCCTTGTATTCTGGGTCATATTTCGGCCATGATTTTAACAAATAAAATATATGTTATACGTTGCAAAAATAATATAATTTGAAAGTACATTCAAATACCAACCAAATGATAAAAATTTTCATGACATGCATTCCCATTTTATTTGTCAAATAGAGTACCTGGTCAAACTTTGACCCAAAATACGCAAAACAAAAAAATAGTTCCAACACTACTTCCGCTCCTCTCGTGTTCCAATCCAAAAACAGCATCGCTCCTCTCTTCCATTTCAAAACCATCACCACTCCTCTCCTATTCCAGTCCAAAACCAACGGTGCTCCTCTTCTCTTCCATTCAAAAACCACCACCGACGAGTGCAGTTGTTGTGGAGAAGTAGATCGATGGAGGAGAACAACCGACACGTGAGGATCACAGATGGCGACCCTGTGAAGCTAGCCAAGATGTTGGAGATACAGTCTTGGTTTGATAAACCGGAGCAATTAGCAGTGACGGTGACAGCGATGGCCAAATATCTGGAACAGAGTGAAAAGGCAGTGATACTCCCGGAGGGAGTCGCCTAGGAGTACATAGAGCGGCTCCTCTCGGCCATGGAGCAGACAGATTCACCAAATTCGATCGTGAGGCAGCGATGGTGGGACTACTGATCCAAGATGGAGCATCCACCAGAGATTGAAGGATCGAGCATCTACACGGTGCTATTTGTGAGGGTGTCGTGGTAGAGCGAGCCGTTGGAGTCTTCTCAATCGTACCAAACTACAAGAGGAGAAAAGCTGTTGGCGCGATGATGCTTCCCCGCCATTCTCTCCCTCGCTGTTTACATCGTCTCACGGGGCGGCTGTCTACCACCAAGGAATAGGAGGGGACTGCGCCCCCCCCCCAATAGTCTAAGGAGGAGCTTAGGGTTGTCCGTCTTTGCGGGTTGTGAATTGTGTTCTGTGTTGTGTATTTTAAGAGTACTTTCACATTTGAATGTCTTCTGAATTTCAGATTTGCATCATTGAGTATATGAAGTATTTTATGAATTCTAGAGATCTATTTTTAGCACTTTAACAATGTAGTTTCATATAAAAGTGTAGACAATGTGATTCTTAGAGAAGAAAATGCGAGCTTCAGTTTCAAATAAGAAACTGCAAGTTTCAGAGGCAGAGCATTTATATTAACACGCCCCTTTCAAATAGGGATAACATCATGTTGGAAGTTTTATTTATTGTCCAAAATGGAACTACCAGCCAATTAACATCATGTTGATCAACATTCATGCATAGCACATCTTCATATGATGCACAACCAAAAAGATATGCTATTTTCAAAATGCCCGCACAATGTTGAGTACGTGAAAAACAGAGAAAACGAGGGATGAACTTTTGGCAAGTGTTGGAGGTGGTTTGTGTCCATGACAATGGGGACCCACACGTTAGTAATAGTAGAGGAAATAATTTGGGGATATTTTCAATGAATTGGGTGGAATCGAACCCGGGTGGAGCAGCGGTTTGGGAGTGGAACTTGGCCACTGGTCTACTTCAATACTTTTGCTAGAAATTAGGCACAGCTTCTACCACTATTCTAGCATGTCTTCCCCAGCTCCGATGCGTTCTCTTCCGGGGACTGGACGTCATCCTCCGCCTTTGTGTGCTCACCGCGGTGCCGCTGTCTGCTGTTGTGAACATGCTCAACAAATGAGAGGAATCTGGAGAGGACTGTACGTGGAGAGGTGGACTGTCGAGACCCACCAGGTCCACGGCCATACGCAAGTAGGTGCCTCATTAAAAGAAATACTTCCTCCTAATGCTATAATGATGTTGGGGCCCACAGGTTTGTCAACATAGTTATTAACAGAGACAAATATACAATGAAGCCAGACATCGGGGAGCTGGAAGGTATCATTTATTATCAGTGGGCCGGCAAGTATCAGTTGGGTTGTGGGCTGCCCAGTCTAAGCTTTCTTTTTCAATGCGCATCCCACGACATGCCGGTTTGTATTTTTTGAGGGCCGTCATGTATCGACTGGCCTATGGGCCTCCCATCTTAGTTTTATTTTTTCTTAAACATCCATAGCCCAACTTAGGTATTATTTTGAAGAAAACGCACAGGTCTGCTCTATTTTTCTACATAAGAATAGGAACGCCAGGTCCAACTTATGTGTCCCTTCTAACTATATTATAAATATTTATATTATTTTATATCTTATTATGTAGTATTGTTATTATCATCACATATTTAACAGATATTTACATATATCAGAAAAAAATATCCAATGTCGTATTAACTTATAACAATAAAATTTTAACAATAAAATCCTGGGTTTTTCTCTTTAAGGGAACGAAAATCCTTGTGATTGTGTACAAAAGCTTGGTAAGATTTAAGGACCAATGTATAATAAAGCACTTATTATTTAAATATATTTATAACAAAATGTTCAGCCCCTATTTATTTTTTGATATGCTGCACCCAACCAAACATTATAATAAAAACCATCCCAACAAAATCGGGTATTTTGAGAAAGTGCAAATGGGCTGTATTTTTTTTGAAAATAAATTAATGGGCTGCATAGATGCTACATTATTTGTTCACCCAGCCCAACAAATTCGTGTATTTCGAGAAAGTGCAAATGGGTTGTAGTCTTTTAGAAAAAAATAAATGGGCCGCATGGATGCTACATTATTTGTTCACCCAGCCCAGCAAGTGACTGTAAATTCTAAAAATATGGGTTAAATAGGTGCCACGTTTTGGAGGTTGAAATATGGGCCAATAGGTCGAAGCCAACGCAACGTGTTTTCAAATTAGTCAACAAATTATTTTGACCTCGATAGACGTTGGATGGTTGGCATCCATCTTCAATCGCTCGTCTTCTTCCTCCAGCGCCATCGGGATCACTTGCTCCCACCTTCGGCTGCTAGCTGCTCTACATAGCATGCTTCAGTGTGAAGGGTTACCCCACCACCGGCCAGACCATCCCTCCACACCTTCTATTATTCTCTGCCGACTGTAGAACCCCATCGCACCAGAACCAGTTATCCCTCGTACACCTCCCATCCGTGACTCCACTGCTGCGTCTTCCCATCTTTAGCTCGTTGTCATCCGGGGCCTCGCTGTCGTCCACCGCCATGGTGTGCTTGGCGCTACGTGGTCAACAAACGATAGTAATCAGAATAGGAGTGTACGTGGAGAGGCTGATAGTGGGGACGCACCAGGTCCATGGACGACTGCATGCAACCGCCTCATTGAAAATAAAATTATTCCTCCCTCTGAAAGCTAGGACCCACACACGTATATCTTCGCATGGAATGATGTGCCTCCTGATTATGGGCAAAAAATAATATGATTCTGCCCCTAATAGTTGGGACCCGCCATCTATATATTCACACGCAAGGAAGTGCCTCTTGTCCTCCCTGATAGCTGGCACCCACCTGGTCAAAGCATACTTAGTGTTATCTGTCTGGTCGCGAACATGTATGTACATATAGGTCGATCGGTCTATGCGCAGCAATGAACCGTGGCCGAGTAAGGAGCGGCAGGTGTCGTAGTGTAACACGCCGATGTAGCATGTCATGCAGTCCCATCTATATCTGAAGGAAATGTGCCCCAGAGGCAATAATAAAGTTGTTATTTATATTTCCTTATATCATGATAAGTGTTTATCATTCATGCTAGAATTGTATTAACCAAAAACTTAGTACATGTGTGAATACATAGA
This sequence comes from Triticum dicoccoides, assembly GCF_002162155.2. NCBI lineage: Eukaryota > Viridiplantae > Streptophyta > Magnoliopsida > Poales > Poaceae > Triticum > Triticum dicoccoides. Next base: position 328,449,346 of record NC_041385.1, on the reverse strand, counting down.
CAAAACATAGTGTCCTAGTATGCCTCTACTTGACTAGCTTGTTGATGAAAGATGGTTATGATTCCTAACTATTGACATGTGTTGTCATTTGATAAAAGGGATCACATAATTAGGAGAATGATACGAGGGACAAAACCCATCCGTTAGCTTAGCATTATGATCGTTACAGTTTCATTGCTACTGCTTTCTTCATGACTTATACATGTTCCTCAGACTATGAGATTATGCAACTCCCGAATACCGGAGGAACACCTTGTGTGCTATCAAACGTCACAATGTAACTGGGTGATTATAAAGATGCTCTACAGGTGTCTCCGAAGATGTTTGTTGGGTTGGCATAGATCGAGATTAGGATTTGTCACTCCGTGTATCGGAGAGGTATCTCTGGGCCCTCTCGTAAATGCTCATCACTATAAGCCTTGCAAGCAATGTGACTAATGAGTTAGTTGCGGATGAAGTATTACGAAATGAGTAAAGAGACTTGCCGGTAACGATATTGAACTAGGTATGATGATATCGACGATTGAATCTCGGGCAAGTAACATACCGATGACAAAGGGAACAACCTATATTGTTATGCGGTTTGACCAATAAAGATCTTCATATAATATGTAGGAGACACTATGAGCAACCAGGTTCCGCTATTGGTTATTGATCGGAGATATGTCTCGATCATGTCTACATAGTTCTCGAACCCGTAAGGTTCGCACGCTTAATGTTTGATGACGATTTGTATTATGAGTTATGTGTATTGATGACCGAAGTTTGTTCGGTGTCCCGGATGAGATCATGGACGTGACGAGGAGTCTTGAAATGATCAAGACATAAATATTGATATATTGGACTATGTTATTCCGACACCAGAAGTGTTTCGAGTGGTTTCGGGTAAAAAACGGAGTGCCGGAGGGGTTACCGGAACCCTGAGGGGAACTAATGGGCCCTCATGGGCCTTAGTGGAGAGAGAGGACGGCCGAAAGGGCAGGACGCGCCCCCCTTAGCAGTCTAAATACCCTAAAAAAGCAGTCTAAATTGGACTATGGGAGGGGGGTGCCCCCCTTTCCTACTGCCTCTCCCTCTCCTTCCTTCCCCTCTCTCTTCCTTGTAGAGGAATCCTACTAGGACTAGGAAGTCCTAGTACGACTCCCTCTCCTTGGCACGCCCCCTAGGGCCGGCCGGCCTCCCCCTACCTCCTTTATATACGGGGACAAGGGGGCACCCTAGAACACACCAAGTTTTGCCTTAGCCATGTGCGGTGCCCCTCTCCACAGTTACACACCCGGATCATATCGTCGTAGTTCTTAGGCGAAGCCCTGCGCTGGTAACATCATCATCACCATTGCCACACCGTCATGCTGACGGATCTCACCCTTGTCCTCAACTGGGTAAAGAGCACGAGGGATGTCAATGAGCTGAACGTGTGCTGAACGCAGAGGTGCCGTACGTTCGGTACATGGATCGTTTGGATCGCGAAGACGTTTGACTACATCAACCAAGTTACTAAATGCTTCCGCTTTCGGTATATGAGGGTACGTGGACACACTCTCCCCTCTCATTTCTATGCATCTCCTAGATATATCATGCGTGATCGTAAGAAAATTTTGAAATTACTACGTTCCCCAATAGTGGCATCTGAGCCAGGTCTATGCGTAGATGTTTTATGCACGAGTAGAACACAAAGAGTTGTGGACGATAATAGTCATACTGCTTACCACCAATGTCTTACTTTGATTCGGCGGTTTAGTTGGATGAAGAGTCCCGGACCGACATTACATGACCGCGTTCATGAGACCGGTTCTACCGACGTGCTTTTGCGCATAGGTGGTTGGCGGGTGTCTGTTTCTCCAACTTTAGTTGAATCGAGTTTGACTATGACCGGTCCTTGTTGAAGGTTAAAACATCACACTTGATGAAAAATCGTTGTGGTTTTGATGCGTAGGTAAGAACGGTTCTTGCTAGAAGCCCGTAGCAGCCACGTAAAATTTGCAACGACAAAGTAGAGGATGTCTAACTTGTTTTTGCAGGGCTTGCTGTGATGTGATATGGTCAAGACATGATGTGATATAAATTGTTGTATGAGATGATCATGTTTTGTAACAAAGTAATCGTCAGCAGGAAGGAGCCATATGGTTGTCGCTTTCTTGTATGCAATGTAATCGCCATGTAGTTGCTTTACTTTATCACTAAGCGGTAGCGATAGTCGTAGTAGCAATAGTTGGCGAGACGACAACGATGCTACGATGGAGATCAAGGTGTCAAGCCGGTGACGATGGAGATCATAACGATGCTTCGGCGATGGAGATCATGAGCACCACATGATGATGGCCATATCATGTCACATATTTTGATTGCATCTAATGTTTATCTTTTTATGCATCTTATTTTGCTTGGTACGGCAGTAGCATTATAAGATGATCCCTCACTAAATTTCAAGGTATAAGTGTTCTCCTTGAGTATGCTCTGTTGCTACAGTTCTTCGTGCCAAGACACCACGTGATGATCGGGTGTGATAAGCTCTACGTTCACATACAACGGGTGCAAGCCAGTTTTGAATGTGCAGAATACTTAGGTTAAACTTGATGAGCCTAGCATATGCAGATATGGCCTAGGAACACTAAGACTGAAAGGTCGAACGTGAATCATATAGTAGATATGATCAACATAGAAATGTTCACCATTAAAATCTACTCCATCTCACACCATGATCGGACATGGTTTAGTTGATACGGATCACGTGATCATTTAGATGACTAGAGGGATGTCTATCTAAGTGGGAGTTATTTAGTAATATGATTAATTGAACTTTAATTTATCATGAACTTAGTCCTAATAGTATTTGCAAATTATGTAGTAGATCAATAGCTCACGTTGTAGCTTCCCTATGTTTTTTATATGTTCCTCCAGAAAAACTAAGTTGAAATGTGATAGTAGCAATGATGCGGACTAGGTCCCTGATATGAGGTTTGTCCTCATTGCTGCATAGAAGAATTATGTTCTGTATGCACCATTAGGTGACAGACCTATTGCAGGAGCAGATGCAGACGCTATGAACATTTGGCTAGCTCAATATGATGACTACTTGATAGTTTAGTGCACCATGCTTTACGGCTTAGAAATGTGGCTTCAAAGATGTATTGAATGCCACGGAGCATATGAGATGTTCCAAGAGATGAAATTGGTATTTCAGACTCATGCCCGTGTCAAGAGGTATGAGACCTCTGAAAAGTACTTCTCCTAAAAGATGGTGGAGAATTTCTTAGTTAGTGAGCATGTGCTTAGAATGTCTGGGTACTACAATCGCTTGAATCAAGTGGGAGTTAATCTTCCACATAAGATAGTGATTGACAGAGTTCTCTAGTCACCATCACCAGGTTACTGGAACTTCGTCATGAACTATAGTATGCAAGGGATGACGAAAACAATTCTTGAGCTCTTCGTGATACTGAAATCGACGAAGGTAGAAATCAAGAAAGAGCATCAAGTGTTGATGATTGACAAGACCACTAGTTTTAAGAAAAGGGCAAAGTGAAGAAGGGGAACTTCAAGAAGAATAGCAAGCAAGTTGCTACTCCTGGGAAGAAACCCAAGTCTGGACCTAAGCCAGAAACCGTGTGCTTCAACCGCAAAGGGACTGTTCATTGGGAGTGGTACTGCCCCGAAAATTTGGCGGATAAGAAGGATGGAAAGTGAACAAAGGTATATTTCATATGCATGTTATTAATGTGTACCTTACTAGTGCTGGTAGTAACCCCTAGGTATTTTATACTTGTTCGGTTGCTATGATTAGTAACTCGAAACAGGAGTTGCAGAATAATTTGAGACTAGTTGAGGATGAAGTGACGATGTGTATTGGAAGTGGTTCCAAGATTGATATGATCATCATCGCGCACTCTCTATACTTTTGGGATTAGTGTTGAACCTAAATAAATGTTATTTGGTGTTTGCGTTGAGCATGAATATCATTAGATCATGTTTATTGCAATACAGTTATTCATTTAAGACAGAGGAATATTTGTTATTCTGTTTACATGAATAAAACCTTCTATGGTCATACACCCAATGTTGATGGTTTATTGAATATCGATCGTGGTAATACACATATTCATAACATTGATGCCAAAAGATGCAAAGTTAATGATGATAGTGCAACATATTTGTGGCACTACCGTTTGGGTCATATCGGTGTAAAGCGCATGAAGAAACTCCATAAAGATGGACTTTTGGAATCACTTGATTATTGATCATTTGATACTTGCGAACCGTGCCTCATGGGCAAGATGACTAAAACTCCGTTCTCCGGAACAATGGAATGAGCTAATGACTTATCAGAAATAATACATACCGATGTATGCGGTCCAATGAGTATTGATGCTCGTGGCGGGTATCGTTATTATCTGACCTTCACAGATGATTTGAACAGATATGGGTATATCTACCTAATGAAACACACGTCTGAAACATTTGAAAACTTCAAAGAATTTTAGAGTGAAGTGGAGAATCGTCGTAACAAGAAAATAAAGTTTCTATGATCTGATCATGGAGGAGAATATTTGAGTTACGACTTTGGCCTTCATTTAAAACAATGTGGAATAGTTTCATAGCTCACGCCACCTGGAACACCACAGCGTAATGGTGTGTCTGAACGTCATCACTGCACTTTATTGGATATGGTGTGATCAATGATGTCTCTTAGCAGTTTACCGCTATCGTTTTGGGGTTATGCATTAGAGACAGCCGCATTCACTTTAAACAGGGCACCATCAAAATCCGTTGAGACGACACCTTATGAACTATGGTTTGGCAAGAAACCAAAGTTGTCGTTTCTTAAATTATGGGGTTGTGATGCTTATGTTAATATGTTTCAACCTGATAAGCTCGAACCCCAATCGGAGAAGTGCGTCTTAATAGGATACCCAAAGGAAACTGTTGGGTACACCTTCTATCACAAATCCGAAGGCAAAATATTTGCTGCTAAAAATGGATCCTTTCTAGAGAAGGAATTTCTCTCAAAAGAAGTGAGTGGGACGAAAGTAGAACTTGATGAGGTAATTGTACCTTCTCCTTAATTGGAAAGTAGTTTATCACATAAATCAGTTCCAGTGATTCTGTAGGATCGAAAGTATGTCTAGAGGGGAGGGTGATTAGACTATTTGACCAAATAAAAACTTAACATTTTCCCAATTTTAGTTCTTGGCAGATTTTAACGACTTAGCATAAGTCAAGCAATCTTAACACAACTCATGCAAGCATGCAAACAATATATAAGCAGCGGGAAGTAAACCATGCAACTTACAAGAATGTAAAGGGAAGGGATTGGAGTATGCAAACGTAATTTGAGACACAAATGTTTTTGGCGTGGTTCCGATAGGTGGTTCTATCGTACATCCACGTTGAAGGAGACTTCAACCCACGAAGGGTAATGGCTGCGTGTGTCCATGGAGGGCTCAACCCACGAAGGGTCCACAAAGAAGCAACCTTGTCTATCCCACCATGGCCATCACCCAAGAAGGACTTCCCTCACTAGGGTATATCTTCACCAAGTAGGCGATCTCCTTGCCCTTACAAACTCCTTGGTTCAACTCCACAATCTTTTTGGAGGCTCCCAAGTGACACCTAACCAATCTAGGAGACACCACTCTCCAAACGGTAATAGATGGTGTGTTGATGATCAACTCCTTGCTCTTGTGCTTCAAATGATAGTCTCCCCAACACTCAACTCACTCTCATAGGATTGGATTTGGTGGAAAGATGATTTGAGTGGAAAGCAACTTGGGGAAGGCTAGAGATCAAGATTCGTATGGTTGCATTGGAATGTCTTGGTCTGAACACATGAGTAGGTGGCTCTCTCTGAGAAAATGGGTAGTGGAAGTGTAGACACGTTCTGATGGCTTCCCTCGCAAATGAGGAGAGGGTGGAGGGGTATATATAGCGTCCACACAAAATCTAACCGTTACACACAATATACCAAAGTCGATGGGACCGAATCAGAAAACTCGGTCGGACCGATTCACCACATAATGTGACCGTTAGGCAATTTCGGTGGGACCGACATGTCAACTAGGTGGGACCAATATCATTAGGGTTAGGGCATAACGTAATCTCACTTTGACCGATTACACAAACTTGGTTTGACCGACTTTGGTAATAAGCTAACCAGAGAGTTGGTCAGGCAAACTCGGTGGGACCGATTCGCTCGTTTCGGTGGGACCGAAGCGTTATGAAAAGGAAACAGAGAGTTTGCATTGCAGACTCGGTGGGATTGATCGCTCCATCTCGGTTAGACCGAAACGTTACGAAGGGAAACAGATAGTATGCAATCCCATCTCGGTGAGACCGGGATCCCTGTCAGTGAGACCGAAGTGACTAGGGTTTCTGGTAGTGGCTATGTCAAATGAACTCGGTGGCGCCGGATGGATCAAATCGGTGGGGCCGAGTTTGAATTTTGGAATGGGACATATGTGGATAGGAGAAAGTGGTTGAGGGCTTTGGAGAATATCACTAAGCATTTTGAGCAAGCAAGCAAATAAGCAACACCTCATCCCCTTTAAATAGTATTGGCTTTCCTATAGACTCAATGTGATCTTGGATTACTAAAATAGAAAATAAAGAGTCTTGGACTTTAGAGCTTGAGCCAATCTTTTGTCCTTAGGATTTTGAGGGGTCCACAATCCTAATCTATGCCATGCCAATCATTGAAATTTCCGGAAATATTTATCTTGAAATGGCATTAGTTCAATGAGCTATATGTTGTTAATCATTACCAAAACAACCCAGGGATAGTTGCACTTTCAGATTCCTACACCAATTAGCGAGGAAGCTAATGATGATGATCATGAAACTTCGGATCAAATTACTACCAAACTTGTAGGTCTTCCAGAGTATGGTCCGCACCAGAGTGGTACGGTAATCCTATTTTGGAAGTCATGTTACTAGACCATGATGAACCTACGAACTATGAGGAAGCGATGATGAGCCCAGATTCCGCAAAATGGCTTGAGGCCATTAAATCTGAGATGGGATCCATGTATGAGAACAAAGTGTGGACTTTGGTGGACTTTCCCGATGATCGACAAGCCATAGAAAATAAATGGATCTTCAAGAGGAACACGTATGCTGATAGTGGTGTTACTATCTACAAAGCTCGATTTGTCGCAAATGGTTTTCGACAAGTTCAAGGTGTTGACTACAATGAGATTTTCTCAACTGTAGCGATGCTTAAATCTGTCCGGATCATGTTAGTAGTTGCCATATATTTTGAAATATGGCAAATGGATGTTTCTTAAAGAAGAGTTGTATATGATGCAACCAGAAGGTTTTGTCGATCCTAAAGGTACTAACAAGGTATGCAAGCTCTCGCGATCCATCTATGGACTAGTGCAAGCATCTCGGAGTTGGAATGTACGTTTTGATGAGTTGATCAAAGAATATAGTTTTATACATACTTGCAATCAAGCCTGTATTTACAAGAAAGTGAGTGGGAGCACTACAACCTCAATGTGAGCTTGGATCACTAAAATAGAAAATGTAGTGTCTTGGACTTTAGAGCTTGAGCCAATCTTTTGTCCTTAGCATTTTGAGGGGTCCACAATCCTAATCCATGCCATGCCAATCATTTAACTTTCCTGAAATATTTTTCTTGAAATGGCATTAGTTCAATGAGCTATATGTTGTTAATCATTACCAAAACCACCCAGGAATAGTTGCACTTTCAATCTTCCCCTTTTTGGTAATTGATACAACATATAGATCAAAGCTTCGACATATGATAATAAGATTGAAATACATCGTCACTTTGAGAAGTATGTGATAACCAAGGGCTCCCCCTAAATTTGTGTATCTATTTAAAATGTGCTTTGGACTGCAAATGCACAATGTGTTAGGATCATGGGTCTTCCATGTCACATACATCTTGGTGGAGCGCTCAAAATGATAACAATTAAAAACATGCACTTATCACCAAGCAAAGTGAATGATCATAAATGGATATAAGGGATAATATCATTCAAGCACACATTAAGGTAGCATATGATCAAACACATGATCATCCAAGTATCTCACAAAAGACATAGTGTATCAAGCAAAAACACAATAAAGTATCAAGCAAATAATGTGCAAAGAGAGAAAAAACAACACTCTCCCTCTCTCTCTCGAAGACTATGTTCTATACATATTTCTCCCCCTTTGGCAACAAGTTACCAAAAAGTTTAAAATATGCATAGTGCTATGAGTCTCTCAGGCTTGGTCTTCATGAGGTGGTGTAGAGATGACTCCAAGGACGAAAGCTTCTGTAGATGTAGTTGGAGTTGGTGGAGTGGCTGCTGGAGGTGGAACTGAAGCTGTAGCTGCTGGTGCAGATGTAGTGGCTCTTGTATCTAGAACATGCACTGCAGCAGACTTTTGACTTCTTGGCACTCTTGTGAAAGCATCTATAGTAGACTTGCCTTTCTTCTCCTCTACTTCTTCCTGGACTTGCTCAACCACTGACTGAATCTCAGTTACTTTGACATCAAGATCATAGAATTTCTGTTCAATAATCCTCTCCAAACTCTCCTGATTTTGAGTCAGGGTGGCCAAGCCCTTCTCAATCCTCAAGGTGGATTCGATCAGATATCCAAGTTGATCTTTCTTACTCTTTAAGAACACCTGAGATGCCTCTTCAGCACTTGGCATCTTTGCAGCTATCTCTGCCATTGCCTTCTCTCTCTGCTCATGTGCTTACACTGAGGAAGGGTCTTTCTCATCCATAACAATAGTGTTATCCTCAAAATCTGGCTTGAGAGGTAAATGCTCCTTGTACAACAAATAAGTGATTGTGCCCATCTTGGAGTTGATGAGCACCTGAATTTGTGGAGCATACCCACAAGACCTCTTCTGATCTGCAGTTGTCCTCTTGATTGTTTCCACAATCAGACTCATCACTTTGAACTTCTGAGGAACATCAAATATGTGCAACAAGTTGATGGAATGTCCTCTTATCATTCTTTGATCTCCAGACTTGGGCAAAAGAGTATGCCTAAGGATGGTATTGATTGTAGGCAGGCCTGACAATAAGTGCTTCACTGAGCCAAACTTGTGAGTTTCCAGGTCTGCATCAGGAATTTCCTTGTACATACTTGCCATTGAGTTATGGTCTTTCTTATTCTTGGCATACACATGCAAATCATCCTCATGAGCTTCTGGGGCATTTATCAATTTGGCCCATTCATCAACAGTGGACTGGTACCTAGTACCTTCCGACATCCATAAAATTCTGCCATCAGGAAAAAAGTGAGCAGTAGATTAAAATTGCATGACCAGCTCATCATTCCACTTAGTGAGCTTCTTTCCAACAAACTTGTCCACTTCACAAGCCTTGAAGCTATCATAGACACCTGGGAAGTGATCTTCATTTTCTCTAATGTATGTCCAGTCAACCCATCTCATGTCACATACTATGGGCTTCTTGTCAAGCAGAATAGTCTAGTAGAAATCCTGTTGTTCCTTAGTATGGAACTTGTAATCCATAACAGTTCTCCTCCTTACAGCATATGGGTCATGCTTCCTCCATTGTCTCAGACCTGCATCCTTCCTGGTCCTCATGTCCTCTGTTACAGGATGTGTATCATTGTGGTCTTGAATCTTTGGTTTGAGCTTCCTTAGCACTTGGGCTTCAGCTTCTTCTTCTTCTTCAACTTCAGGAACTCAGGCCTTGTTCTTCTCCTCAGCAGGAATGTTTCTTGTACTCCTCTTAGGTGTAGACTTGGTGGCTGGAGCAACAGCTTTGGGAGCAGATTTCTTAGCAGCAACCCTTGACTTAGTAGCATCTCCCATTAGCTTTTGTGCCTTAGGTGCTGGAGCAGCATCCTCTTCCTGTTCATCATTGGATCTCACCATGGTATACTTTCCAAGTACTTTAGTTGTTGTGGTTCTTGCCCTCTTCTTCTTCTTGTCCTCTCTAGCTGCCTCTTCTTCAGATTCAATTGTGAACTTCATGGTTTCTCCTATGGCAACTTTTCTTGGCTTGGATGTAGGCACTATCCTTGCTGGTGCCTTTCTGTTCATGCCTGGCTTAGTGGATGCAACAATGCCAAACTCCTTCTTCACCACCCACTTCTTTGAAGTGGCCTCATCCTCAGTTGCAACATAGTCTTCATCTTCTGAATTCGAAGTTCTCTTCTTTCTTGTTCTAGTAGCTGCCTTGGGAAAGTTACTAGGTGTGCTCCAGCTGCCCTCATCATAGCTGCTGGAGGGACTAGTGCCCTCACTCAACTGCTCTTCTTGTTCAGATCTGTCCTGGCTGTCACTTTGGTCAGACATCTTGCAGGGAAACTGTCAGCAAACCCTGTGAATAGGTTGTAGATGAGGTAGAGTGGATGAGGTAGAGTAGATGAGCATCACAAACTACAGAGGTTTTGCAAAACAAACTGAGTCAAAAACTTAGTTTTAGTTCTCTACAGAAATTATCTCGGAGCTACCGAATTGACAAACTCGGTGATACCGAAGGAACACTTGGAACCTAAACTAGTGAACTTGGTCAGACCGAGTCACAGTTCGGTGCCACCGAGATTGCTAGGGTTTCACAGAATCTTGAACTCGGTCGCACCGATTTGCAATTTTCGGTAAGACCGAAAAGCGCATGTGCAATGGCCTAAGCCGAATCGGTGAGACCGATTTCTACCTTTCGGTCGATCCGAGATGAAATCTGCGGAGAGCTAACCCTAAATTTTTTGAATCAATCTAGGCCTAAGGAAGATTTAGGTGGATATGTCACTCTCATTCGTGGCAAGAATCATGGCATTGTCCTAGTGCTAGGAGTCGGAGTTAGAAAGATAGCACAAGGGGTTGAACACATACCCTAGAATGGCTAGTGTTCGCTACGGTGCTGACGGTGGAGCAGAATCCGTAGACGGCGGTAGAATCCAATGGTGGGAGGTCACTGGCAGCGATAAGACGATCCAGAGACCCGAGGAGGCAGAGCAGGATACACGCGGGCTGAGGGGATTGGAAGTAATTTCCAAAATCTCACCTGTGGGTATTTATATCCCGACCCTGTCGGTGTGACCGAGTGGAACAACTTGGTGCCACTGAGATTGCAGAATCACAAGCGGTTGCTGCAACTCGGTGTGACCGAAGTGCTCAAATCGGTTGCACCGAGATGAAAACCTAGATCAACTTAGTGAACTCAGTGTGACCGAAATGGATGTCTCGGTCATACCAAAATGCACAAAACGGGTTTTGGAAGTTTAAGTCTATGACGAATCGGGGACTCCGAGTGCTCCTCACACAAAGTGGTTCGGATCTGACTTTATCAAACTTTGTGATGTAGCATGAATAGAGTTTGAGACGAGAAAATCATTGATAGCTAGAGAAGGTTCTTAGGAATTCTTGTCCATCCACTTGGCAAAATAGAAAAAGAAGCCAAACAAAAAAATAACAAGAGGATGTCCTCGAATGAGTAAAATATGCAAACAACATGCTCACACAATAAAATGGCAAATGAAACATGTGACAAAGCATGCACAACCAATTCTAGAATCTATCAAACAATTGGCAATGACTAGGTCCTCTATATATGAGTATATTGACTTAGGAGTCAAATGAGAACATTTGATCATAGGTCAAACTCATCGTTTGAGCACAAGTGGGGTTACCACTTTTACATAAAGCATTGTTATGTTCACACCATTAGAGTTTCTTTAGCTCAATTCTTTAGAGTAAAGCTCCCCCTAGATGTGAGATCCCCCTTAAGTGGGATGAACTAACCTCGGGTTTTGTTGATGATGACTTCATGTAGGTGTTAAAGATGTGGATGCTCAATGTTGTTGTAGATCATTTGGAGCAATCCATTGGAGTGAGTTGCACTTTCAATACCTACACGGGTTAGTCCCACAAGGAACAAACAAGGATATCCATAGACATAGAGTGATGCACACACAAGATGATGTCCATGAAACCATTAGGTTAACTCGTCCCTTGTCTTACCAACAAGAGGGTTTGTGACTCCTTGAACTAGTGCAAGATGTGAAAGCAGATTGCACTTGTCCTTGCCAAAATGATATGAGTGAATAATATTGGCGGAATCACCCTCTAGAACTCTATAGTCCTTCTTCTTTGGGATCCACATCATCTTGATGGGAATCCTTGGGGTTGTAGTGGAACTTGATGAAGTAGAATTGGATGTAGTCTTGGGAACCCACTTGACCAAGGCCTTGGGAGCTCCTTCAAATGCATCAATCTTCTCTTGAAGCTTTTCCTTGCCTTTTTGCTTGTGGTCTTGTGGTGGAAGATCATCTTGAGCTTGTGTCCCTTGGAAAGAAGTAGGATCATACTTCTCTTGTTGGGGAACAAACTTTGTCTTGGGGTATTGATCTTCTTCCCACTCAACTCCATTGGCATTGAACTTTCGTTCAAAACAAACATCTTGATTCTTCCGGTGCCTTCCTTGCTTGCATACAATTTCCTCAAATTGCTTACTTCTGGCAAGACTCTTGTAGACACCCTTCTCTACAATTCCCTTCAATAAGCTATTTTCTTGCTCAAGTGTAACTTGGCTAAGAGAATCATTAGTGGAATCAAGAGAACTACTAGAAGCAACAACATTAGATTTAGCATGATTATTGTTACTACTAGAAGAAGGATCTTTCTTACCCTTGTTGCTATATTTTACTTGTGGAATGTAAGTAGATAAGAGTAAACGCTTGGCATTTGTAAGAAGAACTTTTCTTGACAAGATCATCATTGATTGCCTTTAAAAACTCATGCTCTTGCTCAAGGTTGATCTTTTCAAAGAGTAACTTCTCATGAGTCTTTAAAAGATCTTGATGATCTTCCAAAGTAGTTTCATGAGCTAACTTAAGAGTGTTTAATTCTGCAGTCAAGCACTCAATCATCTCCTTATCATTGTCATTTGTTTTATCTTGATTAGCATGATTAATTGATGTTTCATCATAGTATTCATCACTAGAGTTGTCAACAAGTAAATCATCATCACCTAACAAGTCATCTTCATCACTATTGAAATCAACATACTCGGGGTGTGATACCTTTGGGCCTTTAGCCATGAAGCATCTTCCAATTCCTTCATTTGGTGAGTCAAATATGTCATAGGAGTTGGTTGACACAAGTGCTAGACCGGCAACACCTTCATCTTGATTATATTCAGAGTCAGAGTGATAGCTTCTCTCGGAGTGATGGTCGGAGTCGAAGCCGGATACCCATTCACCAACATGAGCTTGATGTCTTCGCTTTACCTAGCTCTTTGATGATTTTTCCTTCCTTTCCAAATCCTTGCTTCTCCGAGAGGTTCTTCGTTCATAACAATCATCTCTACTACTCCTCTCTCTTGGTGGTGATTCTTCTCTTCTACTTCTTCTTTTAGGTGAATCTTCTCTCCTTTTGTAAGGAGATGTACACTCATTGGAGTAGTGTCCAGGTCTTCCACAATTGTTGCAATTACGTTCGCGACTCAAAGATCTTTTGGCATTGTAGGACCTTGACTTGGAACTTCTTTCCTTGCTTCTACTCTTGTAGAACTTGTTAAAGTTTTTCACCATTAAGCTCAATTCCTCATTGAAGGTTTCTTTCTCACTTGATGATGTAGGAGCATCACATGAGGCTTTGTAAGAACCACTTGACTTGTTGTGAAGCTCTTCCTTATCCTTGAGGGACATCTCATGAGCAACAATTCTTCCAATGACTTCCGTTGGCTTGAGATCTTTGTAATTGGGCATCATTTGGATCAATGTGCACATGGTATCATATTTTCCATCCAAGGCTCTTAGGATCTTCTTGATGATGAATTTATCGGTCATCTCTTCACTTCCTAAGCCGGCAATCTCATTTGTGATGAGAGCAAGCCTAGAGTACATTTCAGCGACACCTTCACCATCCTTCATTTTGAACTTGTCAAGTTGACTTTGAAGCACATCCAATTTGGATTCCTTGATGGATATCAACCAAAGTATCCCAAATTTCCTTTGCATTCTCAAGGCGGCTGATTTTGTTGAATTCTTCGGGGCACAATCCATTGAAGAGGATATCACAAGCTTGAGCATTGTATTGCAGCATCTTCAACTCTTCCGCAGTAGCTTCACGGTTTGGTTCTCTCCCATCAAAGAATTCACCTTGCAAGCCAATACACACAATAGCCCAAACGGCGGGGTTATGTCCAAGAATATGCACTTTCATCTTATGCTTCCAACTAGCAAAATTTGTACCATCAAAGTAAGGACCTCTACGGTGGTAATTTCCCTCGCTAGACGCCATACTCTCATAGGTTGTGAAACCAAGGCTATGATCACCAAAAGCTATGGAAATCAGGACAAATGGAGACCAAAGCTCTGATACCAATTGTAGGTTCAAAAATATGTCTAGAGGGGGGGGTGACTAGACAACTTGACCAAATAAAAACTTAACCTTTTCCCAATTTTAGTTCTTGGCATATTTTAACAACTTAGCACAAGTCAAGCAATCTTAACACAATTCATGTTAGCATGTAAAGAGTATATAAGCAGCAGAAAGTAAAACATGCAACTTGCAAGAATGTAAAGGGAAGGGATTGGAGTGTGCAAACGCAATTGGAGACACGGATGTTTTGGCGTGGTTCCGATAGGTGGTGCTATCGTACATCCACGTTGATGGAGGCTTTAACCCACAAAGGGTAACGGCTGCGCGCGCACACGGAGGGCTCCACCCACGAAGGGTCCACGAATAAGCAACCTTGTCTATGCCACCATGGCCATCGCCCATGAAGAACTTGCCTCACTAGGGTAGATATTCACGAAGTAGGCAATCTCCTTGCCCTTACAAATCTTGTCGGAGGCTCCCAAGTGACACCTAACCAATCTAGGAGACACCACTCTCCAAAATTTAAAAGATTGTGTGTTCATGATGAACTCCTTGCTCTTGTGCTTGAAATGATAGTCTCCCCAACACTCAACTCACTCTCATAGCATTGGATTTGGTGGAAAGATGATTTGAGTGGCAAGCAACTTGGGGAAGGCTAGAGATCAAGATTCATATGGTTGGATTGGAATGTCTTGGTCTCAACACATGAGTAGGTGGCTCTCTCTCAAAAAATGGGTAGTGGAAGTGTAGACACATTCTGATGGCTTCCCTCGCGAATGAGGAGAGGGTGCAGGGGTATATATAGCCTCCACACAAAATCTAACCGTTACACACAATATACCAAAGTCGGTGGGACCGAATCAGAAAACTCGGCCGGACCGATTGAGCACAGAATGTGACCGTTAGGCAATTTTGGTGGGACCGACATGTCAACTCGGTGGGACCGATATCATTAGGGTTAGGGCATAACATAATCTCAGTTGGACCGATTACACAAACTTGGTTGGACCGACTTTGGTAATAAGCTAACCAGAGAGTTGGTCAGGCAAACTCGGTGGGACCGATTCGCTCGTCTCAGTGGGACAAAAGCGTTATGAAAAGGAAACAAAGGTTTTGCATTGCAGACTCGTTGGGATCGATCTCTTATCTCGGTTAGACCGAAACATTACGAAGGGAAATAGAGAGTTTGCAATCCCATCTTGGTGAGACCGAGATCCCTGTCGGTGAGACCGAAGTGACTAGGGTTTCTGGTAGTGGCTATGTCAAATGAACTCGGTGGCGCCGGATGGATCAAATCCGTGGGGCCGAGTTTGACTTTTGGTTTGGGACATATGTGGATATGAGAAAGTGGTTGAGGGCTTTGGAGCATATCACTAAGCATTTTGAGCAAGCAAGCAATTAAGCAACACCTCATCCCCTTTTAATAGTATTGGCTTTCCTATAGACTCAATGTGATCTTGTATCACTAAAATAAAAAATGTAGAATCTTGGACTTTAGAGCTTGAGCCAATCTTTTGTCCTTAGCATTTTGAGGGGTCCAAAATCCTAATCCATGCCATGCCAATCATTGAAAGTTCCTGAAATATTTATCTTGAAATGGCATTAGTTCAGTGAGCTATATGTTGTTAATCATTACCAAAACCACCGAGGGATAGTTGCACTTTCAGATTCCTACACCAATTAGTGAGGAAGCTAATGATGATGATCATGAAACTTTGGATCAAGTTACTACCGAACCTTGTAGGTCTTCCAAAGTATGGTCCGCACCAGAGTGGTACAATAATCCTATTTCGAAAGTCATGTTATGTCAGGACCCCGACTCAATGCCACATCGATCTAGCATGTAACACCTCATATCACTTTGCGGCCTCACGCACGGTATCCCCACGGGTGTCGCCTTACCTTTGCCCGGGACCGTTTGCGCCTTGTGGCACACGTATATGATAGTGTCGCTAGCATCCATATGATAAGGAGCCCAGGCTGACATGGCTAGTCGTAAACCCAAAGTGGCACAAACTTACAGGGACAGGCATCCATGACCCAACATCGAACGTGTCGGTCATCAGCGAGTGAATCCAGGCTGTAGCACTGGGCTAGCAGGACTCCGGCGAACCGGGCTGTAGCGGGCTAACAGGACTCCGGTATTCATCGCGTGAAATTTCCCCGAAGGGATAGACACATGAACGAGGAAGGACACATGCCGGCCAGCCTAAGTGTTCCAGAGCAGTAGCAAGCTACCATGGCTCAGTGGAAACACTAGGAGACATTTCCCGGTAAGAGAGACTACTAAGGATAAACAACTAGATAGTCAGATCCCACACATATCAAGCATTTCAATAACATACACACAATATGCCCGATATGTGCAAGTACAACATGGCATCACAACATGACTCTACAACTCAAGTATTTTATTCAATAGGCTCCAAGGAGCGAGATATTACAATCATGGGTCTCATGACCCAACATTCAGAGCAAACAAGTCAAGCACAAGCGGAAGCTTAACATGTCTGAGTACAGACATCTACAAATGAAAAAGGCTAAGAAGCCTGATTATCTACCAGATCCTGCTGAGGGCACAAGATCGTAGCTGAGGTAACAAGCTAAACGTCGAAGCCCACGCGGTACTACTAGCGAGACTGAAGTCTCTCTGCAAAAACATAAAATAGGCAAACGTGAGTACAAATGTACCCAGCAAGACTTACATCAGATCTATCTACATATGCATCATTATCAACAAAGGGATGGTGGGGTTTAACTGCAGCAAGCCAGCTTTGACTCGGTGGCTATCCTGAACTACGACTGCAAGTAACTCTTTTGAGGTGGCGCACACGAGTCCACATATTCACCATATCAATACACCACTATGGATCCGCTCCCGTCTCCCTATGAGAACGCCATCCATAGCACTCATGCTTATCTTGCGTATTTTAAAGTATCCACTTTCACTTGTCTATGAACTATGCAAGGGGTCCAAGTTTCCATATCCGAGGAATACGGCTATTCGAATAGATAATGATAACCCTGCAGGGGTGTACTTCTTCACACACGCTCCCGCCACTTATCGCCCTGTACACGTCATGTACCTCGGCAACATTCAAGCGGAAGCCGGGCGAGGGAGTCGGCCCCGACCTGACTAACCAAACAAGTCTCTCGTCCAGGTTTATCGCCTATTCGGGTTCCATCCGCAAGGAGATCCGGCCGGGGTGTTGCTCACGGCCCCAAACGATGTGAGCAGGGTTCCCAAGCCCACCATCCGGGTGCCACTTGGTACACCGTGCCACTGTGCCTAGTCTGTCCCAAGCCCACCTGTACCGGGTGCCACTTGGTAGACTACTAACACTACCTACAAACACCAGAAACTAGTTGCAACTCCTGGACAGAGATCATGTTGATTAATAAGTCGAGAGGGGTCGAGTTACCGGAACCCAATGTGTGGTAGTAACTGGTCATGGATCACAAACACAAAACTCAGTTCCTGAGGACGGCTGCAATGAGACAACCCACCATGTACTCCTACATGGCCTCTCACCGCTACCTTTACCAAATCGTGTTCACACACTTAGCTCTCAACAGTAGAACATGTTCACACACCTCTAATTCATCCCCGATGAATCAGACCTGACTCAACTCTAAGCAGTAGCAGGCATGACAAACAAACATGAATGAGTAGGCACAACAGGGCTCAAACAACTCCTTCTCATGCTAGTGGGTTTCATCTATTTACTGTGGCAATGACAGGTCATGCAGAGGATAAAGGGGTTCAACTACCGCAGCAAGTAACCAATATGTCGTTGTTGTCCTAATGCAGTAAAAGAGAGCAGGAGCGAGAGAGTAGGATTGTATCGGAATGAACAAGGGGGTTTTGCTTGCCTGGCACTTCTGAAGATAATATAGCTCTTCATCGGTGTCATCGAACTCATCGTCGAACCACATCTATCGAGAGGGGACAAACACCGGCAAACAAGGAAGAACACAATCAATGCAATGCACAGTATGATGCATGATCATAACATGGCAATATGAATGTGTTTTGGGCTAATGCACCTAGCTATGATTTAAATGAAGTTGGTTTGAATACATGATTCAAATTCCAACTCCATATATGATTATTTAAATGCCCTTTATTGAATTGTCCTAAACAGTAGTAATAAGTTGTTCTAACATGCACAAAAATGGTACAGATGGATAGATTGGATTTTTCTGATAATTTTTCATATATAAATTATTTAATTTGGAGTTACGGTTGAATTTCTATGAATTTTTGAAGTTTGGGATATTTTCTGGATTTTCTGAATTATTTTAAATCCAGAAAGAATTAACTGCGTCAGCCTGACGCCAGCATGATGTCAGCGAGTCAATGGCCAGGTCCAGGTCAAACCTAACGTGCGGGGTCCACACGTAAGTGACACAGGAACTAATCCCGGTCAAACCCAGCGCTGACTGGGTTTGACCAGGGGTGGGGCCCACTGTCAGTGGCTGTAGGTTGTTTAACTAGCTGGGTTAGCTCCTAATGACGGAGCCACGTCGGCTCGCCGGAGTTTGGCCGACGGCGACCATTCCCCGCGGCGGAGCTGCTACTGGGCGGCGCTAGGGGCTGCGTTTAGATGCGGGGAGACCACCAGAAGGGAGCCCGTGCTCTTCCGCATCCAACGGAGCAGGAAGGAGCGGGCGGGGTGCGCTGTACTCGCCGGAGTCGAGCTCACGGCGGCGGCCGGAGTTCGGGCGAGCTCGGGGTCAGCGTTAGGGAGCACAGCAGAGGGTGCAGATGGGTGCTATGGCCTCCTGGGGGTGCACTGAGCACGGCTACGTGCTCAGTTGCAGCTCTAGGCAACGGTGGCTACGGCGGCGACATGGCCGGCGGCGAAGAGCTCTCGGCTCCGTCGGGTATCGGTGTTAGAGGAAGAAAACAAGTCAGGGAGAGGGGGAAACGACGGAGGAGCTCACGTGGATCCCGTAGAGGTGGACGGCGAGCTCGGGGAAGGCCGAATGGCGACAAATTTGATGACGGCGATCCTCGGTGGCCGACGAGGGAAACGGCGGAGCTAGCAGCATCCAGGGGCTTCCGGCGCCTTTCGTCTGGGTGAGGATGAAGAGGGAGACGAGGCGGAGCTTTCTGGAGTGTCGGCGAGGCGGGGCGGTGGCTGTGGCCGCGGCGAACGGCGTCGGTGGCGACGAGCTCCGCTCGGGCAGAGAGGGAGAGAGAGTAGAGGAGAAGTTGGGGATGAGGGAGAGTGCGAGGGGGTTCTAGGGGCTGGCGTGGAGCTGCGGGAGACGCCCAGGGAGAGGAGAAGGCAGCCAGGCAGGGTGGTGGCATTGCGAGCTCGGCGGCGTCGCAGTGTCCCTCCTCTGCCTACTGGCACGAGGAGGAAGGCGACAGGGGGAGGCGCCTGGTGGGCTGGGCCGCACAGGTGGGCTACCAGCACAGGAGCTGGGCCGCACTGGCTTTGCCCGGTTGGGTTGCTACAGTGGTGGGCTGTGTAGGTAAGTTGCTCCGGTAAGTCCTTTCTTTTTCTAAATTCTGTTTTCTATTTTTCTGCAGCTTTGTGGCTTTATTAAAAATACTAAATCAATCCCAAAATTCATGCAACTTCTCATGACCACTGTTAGAAATATATCCTACAGTAAACATTTCAGTTTGGGATTATTTGGGCATTTAAAATATTTTATAGTATTTAAATACCCAAATGCAAATAAGTAATGATTTAATTCAAATATCCAGAATGGCCTAAAAATATGTGCATCATTTTTGGCAGAGGTTTTCACCTTTACCAGAAATCATGAACATTTCCAGAGGGCATTTTGGGTTTATTGAAAAAGATTTTATTTTGACCCTAGTTGAATTCATTAGTTGCTAGGGTTTATCAGCCCCCATTTCAAGTTTCTTAAAATTTAAACATGATGCATGGATGCTAAGCTAAACAAGCAAGGCCTGAACTGGGGATGTGACAACTCACCCCCACTAAACAAGAATCTCGTCTCGAGATTCAAGCGTAGGGTAAGATGAAGGGGAAACGCAAACTAGTATAATCTTCACGATCCAGGGTGCACTTCATAAGAGTGTTGATTCGATCACCATCATTGTCTCGAAGTCTTGCTCTAAGAACTCCAACTAACATGACAAGAAGAGGGAAGGAAAACTCTAGAAGAATTAATCTTCTCGAAGATCGAACAACTCAGGATCAACTCATGGAATGATACATAGCAGCATCCCCGAGCTGAGACACGAAGCACACATCTAGAGGAATGGAGTGGAACAGATGACGAGGGTTCACTAGGTAGACAACAATTCCACACCTAAGAGGGTGGTCAACGGTTGTCAACGTAGCGAGGAGTTGAGTTGCGATGATACCACAACGAGACACCTTAGGGATGGTGACTCGTAGATATATCCCCTTAGGTGGCAAAAAGAATTACTTTTGATTCAGAGATCATTGAAACTCTTTATACCAGCCTAAGGCAATTCTTGAGTGATCGTTTCGAGGGGTTCGGTAGAATGGTATACTTGGACCAGAATGGATGATGTGGATTACCTTGTTGAAAACAACATAGGGGATGATTTTAGTAACTGGGGAGAAGCTCAACAGTAGAGAGTGGGTCCACTGTTTGAAAAGTTATAGAATAATCGAGGAGACTGAGGGCAATCCAGTTAGTGTCGATGATAACACCTATCGCTTGTGCGTGCTCTCAAGAACTTGAGCATTTCCATATTCATCAAGGTTTTACCAACATCCGTGTCAAGGATCCTGGCAACACAACATACTACCATGATGGCTAGTGATATATGATGCAGATGCAAAGGAAGATAACACCTTCTCAGATTTCACCATAGCGAGGCCAAGGAAACGAAATCTGGATGATCGACCGAGAGACATTTAGCACTCCGCTTCTAATGTTCTCCTTGATGTGCTAGCGTATCCCATTCATTGAAATGGTTTGATATCTAGAACATCAAGTAAAGGTCGGACTTCAGGAACACAAAAATCCATAAGGAACAACTAGGGAGTAGATCCTACGAAATCCTTATGGGGAGGTGGCCAACTTCTTCTATCAAGATACTACAATAATAGGTCTTCCGGCTGGGTGTGTTGGCCACGACATCCACCTTACCGGTTATCGAGGGACCAATATTATAGTTCTTGGGAAATGTTCCAACCATCATATATGCCTGAGATTCAGATCTGGTTGGTGTCAGGATATTCTAGGCTCATCGAGTCTAGGAAGAAAATGAAAGTTTGCAACACAAATCGACGAGATGACGTTGCGAGATTCTCGGGAAATGAACTACGATAGCAAACTCCAAACCATGAGCTGGTTCTGCTACACACATGTGAACACGCTGTCCAAGACAAGCATGACCACGCAGTAGTCTTATAATAAAACACTACCGAGTTCTGGTTGGGAACCAACAACGAGGATAGCGAAGTCCTAACATAAGTCATATGATTAGCTCTTATGAAGGAACTTCTTCTCCTTGAACAAATCAATCAGTGGCTTGGTATGCTCGGGACACATATGGAATGAAGGTTGCAAGTCTCCAGACCACAGAATACTTCGCACGTGTGCATGACTGACTTGCGATGATTCTGGAGGAAGCAAAACTAACTTTCTCAAATTCACGGCGGCAACTTTCACCAAATGCACGTGTATAAGAGGAAGTCACTTCTTTCATCCGAACATATGCTTCATGAACGGAACACGAAGATAATGCATATATAAGTTCTCCAACACTAGCTTAATGTTCAACAAAATTATGGACAAGATAAAAATGTTGCTGATGGACTCAACAACAATTCATCCAGGTTTCCATATAAGTGGAATTCCACAATTATGTGAACAAGGTGATAGCATTGGTCAGACCCAAAAGATATAATGGTGTATGCTCGAAGAAACAACCACGAGTAAGACAACATTACAAATATCGTTGGTTCTGATTTGATTTGACGATAGCCCATACTCAAATCAAAGATGGGGTAAGACAATAGGTCCAACAACTGATCACAAGGACCAATTGATGAAGATATCATCTTTCTTCAACACACACACATACACAGAAAGATATCCCTTAACATGAACTAAGTCAGACAAGCTTTTATCTTCCAACTCTCCAAGTTGCTGTTCAGCTTAACCAACTAGCTCAGGGTATCCAACACGGATTCTTGGAGAAGGGGTGGTTTATAAGAAAAACCCAACTTGATCACAAGCTCAACATAACAGTCAGGGGATAACCTGGTAACACTTTCGAGAAGATATACGGAAAATCACGAACCACCGATATGTTACCAAGCTCAAGAACAATCTTGCTTTTCAGGGCAAGACGATATGATCAAATAAGCAAGGATTGGCATTATCCTAACTCATTGATCGGAGAGTGCACCAGAAATAGGGACTAGGTAGCACAGCCTATCTTAGAATGATGATTCAATAACCAACACGCTAAGAATGAGAATATTGTCCATTTACTACTAAGCAACTAGTTGTCAGGAGTATTGATTTCACACATCACAGTTCACCTGTCAGCATTCCGGTTGCAACAACACGGAAACCAAGAAATGAAAATGATGGCGAGAAGTATCACTATATCAAGAGTTCATAAGAGGGTGTGCAATTCTCACGATACTCTTGCTATGAAAGAGGGTGATACTCCAAGGTAGAACAGAACAAAAGCTGGATTGGCATTTTGATCTGCGAAATACAACTACTTTGATCCAATCCTAGAAATGCATGAGATACTGGAGTTCGGTTCTCCTGGTCATTCCATAATAGAATGGCTTGACGGACCACAAGAGTAATAGGCACCGATAACACGAATGCATAACCAGTCCTGACTATCAATTGATAGCCGAGGTCAGAAGACAACTAAAGAGAGGGACAACTCAAAGGAACTTATATCTTTCTGAGTTGTGGATGCATAGATTAGTATGTCGAGCAAAGCTCAACATGTTTCTTCCGGATAACCTATGCAGAAAGGTTGAACTGGCAGAGTCACAATATAGAATGGAGAACCCATCGAGAGCACTCCTGTTGTGATCTTTTGATCCAACAAACTTCTGCCGTAAGTGGTTCATGGTATTTGGAAGAAGGATATACCACGGACCTCGAGGACTAATGCAAAGGTTACTAATAATCTAAAGGAACTAGCAACACTATCAACATGAAGTAAGTAGGGTGAATCTTGGTTCGAAAACCCAGGAATAGAATACCTACTACTAAGTGGCATCACGAGATGCTTTCGAGAATAATGGCCAGAATCATCACACTACGACACAATCATGGCTAGATTACTAGATGATCCCCTAAGACACCTAGGGTCATAATAATATCTCCAACATATATGTCAAGGCAACAGAGTACCTCAACTCACCGATTAGTGTGGTTAATCTGGCCCAAAGGAACATCGAAACGGGAGGAAGGAATTTGCAAATGCATCAGACTGTTTAGAAACCTAGGATGACTCGGACAGCATAACGGCTGTAAATGCTCAAAAAGATTGGAGACATGCTACAAAAATGGTGGCATAACCACTCGATCATCAAAATATCAAGGTTCTGAGATCAACAGTTAACATACGGAAGCAGTAGGAACTAAACTGAGACTTAAATCCAACAATCTTATAAGTCTACGGATTAGTAACACGTGAACCTGATAGAAAGAAGAGAAAGCCTAGTTTCTTAACCCCGTAGGAAACATAAGATGACTCAGATCAGAAGGGCATAAGGTATAAGGAGTAAAAAGAGCCTTACGTTCCCAACCACAATCAATTCCCTTACATAACTAAAGAATTTCTAGACTCAACTTCGACCAGTTTGGCTTGGTAATCCTACAGGCAGTCAAGCTATGATACCAAAGCTGTCAGGACCCCGACTCAAGCCCACATCGATCTAGCATGTAACACCTCATATCACTTTGCGGCCTCACGCACGGTATCCCCACGGGTGTCGCCTTACCTTTGCCCGGGACTGTTTGCGCCTTTTGGCACACGTATATGATAGTGTTGCTAGCATCCATATGATAAGGAGCCCAGGCTGACATGGCTAGTCATAAACCCAAAGTGGCACAAACTTACAGGGACAGGCATCCACGACCCAACATCGAACGTGTCGGTCATCAGCGAGTGAATCCAGGATGTAGCACTGGGCTAGCAGGACTCCGGTGAACCGGGCTGTAGCGGGCTAACAGGACTCCGGTATTCATCGCGTGACATTTACCCGAAGGGACAGACACATGAACGAGGAAGGACACATGCCGGCCGGCCTAAGTGTTCCGGAGCAATAGCAAGTTACCATGGCTCAGTGGAAACACTAGGAGACATTTCCCCGTAAGAGAGACTACTAAGGATAAACAACTAGATAGTCAGATCCCACACATATCAAGCATTTCAATAACATACACACAATATGCCCGATATGTGCAAGTACAACATGGCATCACAACATGACTCTACAACTCAAGTATTTTATTCAATAGGCTCCGAGGAGCGAGATATTACAATCATGGGTCTCATGACCCAACATTCAGAGCAAACAAGTCAAGCACAAGCGGAAGCTTAACATGTCTGAGTACAGACATCTACAAATGAAAAAGGCTAAGAAGCCTGATTATCTACCAGATCCTGCCGAGGGCACAAGATCGTAGCTGAGGTAACAAGCTAAATGTCGAAGCCCACGCGGTACTACTAGCGAGACTAAAGTCTCTCTGCAAAAACATAAAATAGGCAAACGTGAGTACAAATGTACCCAGCAAGACTTACATCAGATCTATCTACATATGCATCATTATCAACAAAGGGATGGTGGGGTTTAACTGCAGCAAGCCAGCTTTGAGTCGGTGGCTATCCTGAACTACGACTGCAAGTAACTCTTTTGAGGTGGCGCACACGAGTCCACATATTCACCATATCAATACACCACTATGGATCCGCTCCCGTCTCCCTACGAGAACGCCATCCGTAGCACTCACGCTTATCTTGCATATTTTAAAGTATCCACTTTCACTTGTCTATGAACTATGCAAGGGGTCCAAGTTTCCATATCCGAGGAATACGGCTATTCGAATAGATAATGATAACCCTGCAGGGGTGTACTTCTTCACACACGCTCCCGCCACTTATCGCCCTGTACACGTCATGTACCTCGGCAACATTCAAGCGGAAGCCGGGCGAGGGAGTCGGCCACGACCTGACTAACCAAACAAGTCTCTCGTCCAGGTTTATCGCCTATTCGGGTTCCATCCGCAAGGAGATCCAGCCGGGGTGTCGCTCACGGCCCCAAACGATGTGCGCAGGGTTCCCAAGCCCACCATCCGGGTGCCACTTGGTACACCGTGCCACTGTGCCTAGTCTGTCCCAAGCCCACCTGTACCGGGTGCCACTTGGTAGACTACTAACACTACCTACAAACACCAGAAACTAGTTGCAACTCCTGGACAGAGATCATGTTGATTAATAAGTCGAGAGGGGTCGAGTTACCGGAACCCAATGTGTGGTAGTAACTGGTCATGGATCACAAACACAGAACTCAGTTCCTGAGGACGGCTGCAATGAGACAACCCACCATGTACTCCTACATGGCCTCTCACCGCTACCTTTACCAAATCGTGTTCACACACTTAGCTCTCAACAGTAGAACATGTTCACACACCTCTAATTCATCCCCGATGAATCAGACCTGACTCAACTCTAAGCAGTAGCAGGCATGACAAACAAACATGAATGAGTAGGCACAACAGGGCTCAAACAACTCCTTCTCATGCTAGTGGGTTTCATCTATTTATTGTGGCAATGACAGGTCATGCAGAGGATAAAGGGGTTCAACTACCGCAGCAAGTAACCAATATGTCGTTGTTGTCCTAATGCAGTAAAAGAGAGTAGGTGCGAGAGAGTAGGATTGTATCGGAATGAACAAGGGGGTTTTGCTTGCCTGGCACTTCTGAAGATAATATAGCTCTTCATCGGTGTCATCGAACTCATCGTCGAACCACATCTATCGAGAGGGGACAAACACCGAAAAACAAGGAAGAACACAATCAATGTAATGCACAGTATGATGCATGATCATAACATGGCAATATGAATGTGTTTTGGGCTAATGCACCTAGCTATGATTTAAATGAAGTTGGTTTGAATACATGATTCAAATTCCAACTCCATATATGATTATTTAAATGCCCTTTATTGAATTGTCATGAACAGTAGTAATAAGTTGTTCTAACATGCATGAAAACGGTACAGATGGATAGATTGGATTTTTCTGATAATTTTTCATATATAAATTATTTAATTTGGAGTTACGGTTGAATTTCTATGAATTTTTGAAGTTTGGGATATTTTCTGGATTTTCTGAATTATTTTAAATCCAGAAAGAATTAACTACGTCAGCCTGACGCCAGCATGATGTCAGCGAGTCAACGGCCAGCTCCAGGTCAAACCTGACGTGCGGGTTCCACACGTCAGTGACACAGGAACTAATCCCGGTCAAACCCAGCGCTGACTGGGGTTTGACCAGGGGTGGGGCCCACTGTCAGTGGCTGTAGGTTGTTTAACTAGCTGGGTTAGCTCCTAATGACGGAGCCACGTCGGCTCGCCGGAATTTGGCCGACGGCGAAGATTCCGCGTAGCGGAGCTGCTACTGGGCGGCGCTAGGGGTTGCGTTTAGATGCGGGGAGACCACCAGAAGGGAGCCCGTGCTCTTCTGCATCCAACGGAGCAGGAAGGAGTGGGCGGGGTGCGTTGTACTCGCCGGAGTCGAGCTCACGGCGGCGGCCGGAGTTCGGGCGAGCTCGAGGTCGGCGTTAGGGAGCACAGCAGAGTGTGCAGATGGGTGCTATGGCCTCCTGGGGGTGCACTGAGCACG
The DNA here is from genome assembly GCF_002162155.2 of Triticum dicoccoides. Taxonomy (NCBI): domain Eukaryota; kingdom Viridiplantae; phylum Streptophyta; class Magnoliopsida; order Poales; family Poaceae; genus Triticum; species Triticum dicoccoides. Next base: position 328,422,173 of record NC_041385.1, on the reverse strand, counting down.
GCTGCGTGCTCGGTTGCAGCTCTAGGCAACGGTGGCTACGGCGGCGACATGGCCGGCGGCGAAGAGCTCTCGGCTCCGACGGGTATCGGTGTTAGAGGAAGAAAACAAGTCAGGGGAGAGGGGGAAACAACAGAGGAGCTCACGTGGATCCCGTAGAGGTGGACGGCGAGCTCGAGGAAGGCCGAACGGCGACGAATTTGACGACGGCGATCCTCGGTGGCCGACGAGGGAAACAGCGGAGCTAGCGGCATCCAGGGGCTTCCGGCGCCTTTCGTCTGGGTGAGGATGAAGAGGGAGACGAGGCAGAGCTTTCTGGAGCATCGGCGAGGCGGGGCGGTGGCTGTGGCCGCGGCGAACGGCGTCGGTGGCGACGAGCTCCGCTCGGCCAGAGAGGAAGAGAGAGCAGAGGAGAAGTTGGGGACGAGGGAGAGTGCGAGGGGGTTCCAGGGGGTGGCGTGGAGCTGCGGGAGAGGCCCAGGGAGAGGAGGAGGCAGCCAGGCAGGGTGGTGGCGTGGCGAGCTCGGCGGCGTCGCGGTGTCCCTCCTCTGCCTACTAGCACGAGGAGGAAGGCGACAGGGGGAGGCGCCTGGTGGGCTGGGCCGCACAGGTGGGCTGCCAGCACAGGAGCTGGGCCGCACTGGCTTTGCCCGGTTGGGTTGCTACAGTGGTGGGTTGTGCATGTAAGTTGCTCCGGTAAGTCCTTTCTTTTTCTAAATTCTGTTTTCTATTTTTCTGCAGCTTTGTGGCTTTATTAAAAATACTAAATCAATCCCAAAATTCATGCAACTGCTCATGACCACTGTTAGAAATATATCCTACAGTAAACATTTCAGTTTGGGATTATTTGGGCATTTAAAATATTTTATAGTATTTAAATACCCAAATGCAAATAAGTAATGATTTAATTCAAATATCCAGAATGGCCTAAAAATATGTGCATCATTTTTGGCAGAGGTTTTCACCTTTACCAGAAATCATGAACATTTCCAGAGGGCATTTTGGGTTTATTGAAAAAGATTTTATTTTGACCCTAGTTGAATTCATTCGTTGCTAGGGTTTATCAGCCCCCATTTCAAGTTTCATAAAATTTAAACATGATGCATGGATGCTAAGCTAAACAAGCAAGGCCTGAACTGGGGATGTGACATGTTACTAGACCATGATGAACCTACAAACTATGAGAAAGCGATGACGAGCCTAGATTCCGTGAAATGGCTTGTGGCCATGAAATCTGAGATGGGATCCATGTATGAGAACAAAGTGTGGACTTTGGTGGACTATCCCGATGATCGGCAAGCCATAGAAAATAAATGGATCTTCAAGAGGAAGATAGACGCTGATAGTAGTGTTACTATCTACAAAGCTCGATTTGTCGGAAAAGGTTTTCGACAAGTTCAGGGTGTTGACAACAATGAGATTTTCTCAACCGTAGGGATGCTTAAATCTGTCCGATACATGTTAGCAGTTGCCATATATTTTGAAATATGGCAAAGGGATGTTTCTCAAAGAAGAGTTGTATATGATGCAACCAGAATGTTTTGTCGATCCTAAAGGTACTAACAAGGTATGCATGGTCTATGGACTGGTGCAAGCATCTCGGAGTTGGAATGTACGCTTTGATGAGTTGATCAAGGCATATAGTTTTATACAGACTTGCGATGAAGCCTGTGTTTACAAGAAAGTGAGTGGGAGCACTACAACCTTTCTGATAAGTATATGTGAATGACATATTGTTGATCGGAAATAATGTAGAATTTTCTGGAAAGCATAAAGGAGAGTTTGAAAGGAGTTTTCCAAAGAAACACATCAGTGAAGCTACATACATATTGGGCACCAAGATCTATAGAGATAGATCAAGATGCTTGATAAAGAATTTTCAATGAGTACGTACCTTGACAAGTTTTTGAAAGAGTTCAAAATGGATCAGTCGAAGAAGGAGTTCTTGCCTGTATTACAAGGTGTAAAGTTGAGTAAGACCCAAAGCCCGACCATGGCAGAAGATAGAAAGAGAATGAAATTCATTTCCTATGCATCAGTCATAGATTCTATAAAGTATGCCATGCTATGTACCAGACCAGTTGTGTGCCTTACTATGAGTTTGGCAAGGGGGTACGATAGTGATCCTGGAGTGGTTCACTGTATAGCGGTCAAAGTTATTCTTAGTTATCTAACATGACTAAGGAAGTATTTCTCGGTTATGGAGGTCATAAAGAGTTCATCATAAAGAGTTATGTTGATGTAAGCTTTACACCAATCCAGATGACTCTGAGTCTCAATCTAGGTACATATTGAATGTGGGAACAATTAGCTAGAGTAGCTCCATGTAGAGCATTGTAGATACCCGTTGACTAAACTTCTCTCACAAGAAAAACATGATCACACCTTAGTACTCTTTGGGTGTTAATCACATAGCGATATGAACTAGATTATTGACTCTAGTAAACCCTTTGATTGTTGATCACATGACATGTGAACTATGGGTGTTAATCACATACAGATGTGAACTATTAGTGTTGAATCACATGGCGATGTGAACTAGATTATTGACTCTAGTGCAAGTGGGAGAATGAAGGAAATACGCCCTAGAGGCAATAATAAAGTTGTTATTTATATTTCCTTATATCATGATAAATGTCTATTATTCATGCTAGAATTATATTAACCGGAAAATTAGTACATGTGTGAATACATAGACAAAACATAGTGTCCCTAGTATGCCTTGACTAGCTCGTTGATCAAAGATGGTTATGATTCCTAACTATAGACATGTGTTATCATTTGATAAACAGGATCACATCATTAGGAGAATGATGTGATGGACAAGACCCATCCGTTAGCTTAGCATTATGATCATTACAGATTCATTACTACTGCTTTCTTCATGACATATACATGTTCCTTAGACTATGAGATTATGCAACTCCCGAATACCGGAGGAACACCTTGTGTGCTATCAAACGTCACAATGTAACTGGGTGATTATAAAGATGCTCTACAGGTGTCTCCGAAGATGTTTGTTGGGTTGGTATAGATCGAGATTAGGATTTGTCACTCCGTGTATCGGAGAGGTATCTCTAGGCCCTCCCAGTAATGCTCATCACTATAAGCCGTGCAAGAAATGTGACTAATGAGTTAGTTGCAGGATGAAGTATTACGGAACGAGTAAAGAGACTTTTCAGTAACGAGATTGAACTAGGTATGATAATACCGACGATCGAATCTCAGGCAAGTAACATACCGATGACAAAGGGAACAATGTATGTTGTTATGCGGTTTGACAGGTTAAAGATCTTCATAGAACATATAGGAGCCAATATGAGAATCCAGGTTCCAATATTGGTTATTGATCAGAGATATGTCACGATCATGTCTACATAGTTCTCGAACCCGTAGGGTCCATAGGCTTAATGTTCGATGACGATTTGTATTATGAGTTATGTGTTTTGATGACCGAAGTTTGTTCGCAGACCCGGAGGATATCACGGACGTGACGAGGAGTCTCAAAATAGTCGAGACATAAAGTTTGATATATTGGACTATGTTATTCGGACATCGGAAGTGTTCCGAGTGGTTTCGGGTAAAAAAAACGGAGTGCCGGAGGGGTTACCTGAACCCTCGGGGGAACTAATAGGCCCTCATGGGCGTTAGTGGAGAGAGAGGAGGGCCGCAAGGGCAGGCCCCCCTCCTTAGCAGTCCGAATTGGACTAGGGGAGGGGGGCAGCGCCCCCCTTTCCTACTCCCTCTCCCTCTCCTTCCTTCCCCCCCTCTTCCTTGTAGAGGAATCCTACTAGGATTAGGAAGTCCTAGTAGGACTACCTCTCCTTGGCGCGCCCCCTAGGGCCGGTGAGGGAGTTCCGGACTAGGGGGTGTCCGGATAGCCGAACTATCATCATCGGCGGACTCCAAGACTATGAAGATAGAAGATTGAAGACTTCGTCCCGTGTCCGGATGGGACTTTCCTTGGTGTGGAAGGCAAGCTTGGCGATACGGATATGTAGATCTCCTACCATTGTTACCGACTTTGTGTAACCCTAGCCCTCTCTGCTGTCTATATAAACCGGATGGATTTAGTCCATAGGACGAACAACAATCATACCATAGGCTAGCTTCTAGGGTTTAGCCTCCTTGATCTCGTGGTAGATCCACTCTTGTAACACACATCATCAATATTAATCAAGCAGGACGTAGGGTTGTACCTCCATCGAGAGGGCCCGAACCTGGGTAAAACATCGTGTCCCTTGTCTCCTGTTACCAGCCGCCTAGACGCACAGTTCGGGACCCCCTACCCGAGATCCGCCGGTTTTGACACCGACATTGGTGCTTTCATTGAGAGTTCCTCTGTGTTGTCACCGATAGGCTCGATGGCTTCTTCGACCATCATCAATGACATAGTCCAGGGTGAGACCTTTCTCCCCGGACAGATCTTCGTATTCGGCGACTTTGCACTGCGGGCCAATTCGCTTGGCCATCTGGAGCAGATCGAAAGCTACGCCCCTGGCCATCAGGTCAGATTTGGAAGTTTGAACTTCACGGCTGACGTCCGCGGGGACTTGATCCTCGATGGATTCGAGCCACAGCCGAGCGTGCCGCACTGTCGTGACGAGCATGATCTTGCTCTGCAGCCGGACAGTACCCTGGAGGCCGCGCCCGAACCCGCTACGATCTTTAATTCGGAGCCGGCTGCGCAGATCGAGGACGGATGGCTAGACACCGCCTCAGGAGCTGCAACCTCTATGGCGATAGAGCCGAACATTTACATTGTCCCTCATAAGGCTCGTGACTCCGAGGTGCCGGACTCCGAACCTCCCGCGCCCCCTCCGATCGAATCTGATTGGGCGCCGATCATGGAGTTCACAGCAGCGGACATCTTTCAACACTCACCTTTCAGCGACATCTTGAGTTCGCTAATGTGTCTCTCGTTATCAGGAGAGCCCTGGCCGGACCACGGTCAGGATGGTTGGGATGCGGACGACCAAGAAATTCAAAGCCCACCCACCACCCACTTGGTAGCCACTGTCGACGATCGAACTGACATGCTAGACTACGACTCCGAGGACATCGGCGGTATGGACGACGATGCCGGAGACGACCAAGAACCAGCGCCAACCGGGCACTGGAAAGCCACCTCCTCATATGACATATACATGGTGGATATCCCAAAGGATGGGAATGTCGAAGGAACAGAGGAGGATGACCCCTCCAAGAAACAGCCCAAGCGCCGCGTCAGCGGCACCGCTCTAAATCCCGCCACAGCAAGAATGAAGATTCCGGCACCGGAGATAATAATACACCAGACAGTGCCGAAGATAACCCACTCCAGCAAGATGCAGCACAGGAGGACGGAGATGCCAGCCCTCATGAGAGAGCGGCAGAAGAAGAGGTAGAGGATTATATGCCTCCCTCCGAAGACGAGGCAAGCCTCGACGACGATGAATTCGTCGTGCCTGAGGATCCCGTCGAACAAGAGCATTTTAAACGCAGGCTTATGGCCACGGCGAATAGCCTCAAGAAAAAGCAGCAACATCTTAGAGCTGATCAAGATCTGCTAGCCGACAGATGGACTGAAGTCCTCGCGGCCGAAGAGCATGTGCTCGAACGCCCCTCCAAAAGCTACCCTAAACGCAAGTTGCTCCCCCGATTAGAGGAGGAAGCATATGAACCCACATCACCAGGAGACAATACGGTTGACTGACCACCCCGTGGTCGCGACAGAGAGGCCTCTAGGCCCTTCACTAGACCCGTACCCCGGCATCGCTCGAAAAGCACAAGGCCACAGGGGAACGCTCTGGACTTGCGAGATATATTGGAGGATAAGGCAAGACAATCAAGATCGATCTATGGATCGCGCGGGCGCCCCATGGTACGTGACGACAACCGTCGCGCCGGACACAGTAAGTCCGGCCGGGCCGAACAAAACACACAAAGCTCTTTTGAGCTCCGTCGTGATATCGCCCAGTACAGAGGCGCCGCACGCCCACTATGCTTCACAGATGAAGTAATGGATCATCAAATCCCCAAAGGGTTTAAACCCGTTAATATCGAATCTTACGATGGCACAACAGACCCCGCGGTTTGGATTGAAGACTATCTTCTTCACATCCACATGGCCCGCGGTGACGATCTTCACACCATCAAATACCTCCCCCTCAAGCTTAAAGGACCAGCCCGGCATTGGCTTAATAGCTTGCCGCCAGAGTCAATTGGGAGTTGGGAAGACCTGGAAGCCGCATTCCTCCATAACTTCCAAGGCACGTATGTGCGACCACCAAACGCTGATGACCTAAGCCACATAATTCAGCAGCCAGACGAATCAGCCAGACAATTCTGGACACGGTTCTTAACCAAGAAAAACCAAATCGTCGACTGTCCGGATGCGGAGGCCCTCGCGGCCTTGAAGCATAACATCCGCGACGAGTGGCTTGCCCGGCACCTGGGACAGGAAAAGCCGAAATCCATGGCAGCCCTCACATCACTCATGACCCGCTTCTACGCGGGTGAGGATAGCTGGCTAGCACGCAACAACAACCTCAGCAAACAATCTGGCAGTCCAGATTTCAAGGATCGAAATGGCAGGTCGCGTCGTAACAAAAACAAGCGCCGCATCAATGACGACAATAGTGAGGATACGACAGTCAATGCCGGGTTCAGAGGCTCTAAACCCGGTCAGCAGAAAAAGCCATTCAAAAGAACTGCTCCGGCTCCGTCCAATTTGGACCGAATACTCGACCGCTTGTGCCAGATACATGGCACCCCTGAAAAGCCAGCTAACCACACCAATAGGGACTGTTGGGTATTCAAGCAGGCAGGCAAGTTAATTGCCGAAAACAATGACAAGGGGCTGCATAGCGATGACGAGGAAGAGACCCGACCACTGAACAATAGAGGACAGAAGGGTTTCCCCCCATAGGTGCGGACGGTGAACATGATATACGCAACGCATATACCCAAAAGGGAGCGGAAGCGTGCACTCAGGGATGTATACGCGATGGATCCAGTTGCCCCGAAGTTCAATCCATGGTCTTCCTGCCCGATCACTTTTGACCAAAAGGGACCACCCCACCAGCATCCGCCACGGCGGATTCGCCGCATTGGTCCTAGACCCAATCGTTGATGGATTTCACCTCACCAGAGTCCTGATGGACGGCGGCAGCAGCCTAAACCTGCTCTATCAGGATACAGTGCACAAAATGGGCATAGACCCCTCAAGGATTAAACCTACCAAGACGACCTTTAAAGGCGTCATACTAGGTGTAGAAGCCAATTGTACAGGCTCAGTTACACTAGAAGTGGTCTTCGGATCCTCGGATTACTTCCGAAGCGAGGAGTTAATCTTCAACATAGTCCCGTTCCGCAGCGGCTATCATGCCTTGCTCGGACGTACGCATTCGCAAAGTTCAACGCGGTGCCGCCCTACGCATACCTCAAGATCAAGATGCCAAGCCCTCGAGGAGTCATCACGGTCAACGGAAACACTGAACGTTCTCTCCGAACGGAGGAACATACAGCGGCTCTTGCGGCAGATTCTTGAGTCCGGCCGTTAAGCGGCCGGACATAGCTAAGCGCGCCCGGAGTAACCTACAACAAGACCACCTGGCATGTTCCGAGCACGCGTAGCAGTGCGGCCCCAACCCCAGCCCCTTCAAAACATCAAAGCAGGTCCTTCGCGTACACCATTACGCTCTGAAGATACCATGGGCATGGGAGGAGGGGCACGACCACAATAAGCCCAGACTGCGGCTTAACCACACCAGGGGCTCTCAAGTGTGTCGTTCTTTTTTTCTTTTTACCTTTTAGTTTTTACCCTCAGGACTCCGTTCGACAGAGGCCCTGTCCGGCAGCAGACCTGCCGAACTCACGATGCAACAGCCAGGGAAGGATAAAGGCTACAACGAATATACAGGTGGTCTCCATTACGAGCATTTTTCATACACCAATCCGCAGCCTACCCCTGGAGGGGGACATGTTTAACAATCCCATCCCTTGCTTATCGCACTATTTGTATCGTTCTGCATTCGTAGCAGCACTTATTGAATAAAACAATGCAACACCTTTTTGCTTATAATTGCATTTCTTTCTCATACATATGTTCATTTACGACATGTTGCATCCGTACACTTTGGTACGGTTAACACACACCAAGGGCTTATGTTTCCCGCATCATTGTGTGATAAGTCCGAACACTTTCACAAGTGCGGCACCCCGAACTTATAGCATTATATGCATCGGCTCCGAATCATGTCTTGGGTCAATAGTTGGGTTTGCCCGGCTCCCATGTTTTGGTACCTTACGTTCCGTTATATCGGCTAAGGTAGCACTGGGAGAACCATTGCGATTGCGCCCCAGTTGAGCTGGGTAAACGCCTCAGTGGAGAAAGCTAAAACTGACCGTCATGATGAGGCGAGAGCCGGTCGCTGTTCGAGAGGTTTTTGCGAGTCCTTAAAGACTTATCCCGCTTAGAGCGAGGAGCCGGATCTTGTCCGGCCCAGGCGTGGATAGCGCCCCAAATTCGGCCTTCCGAAGACTAGGGGCTTCGCTGAAATTTAAAATTATAGAATTCTATGGCTAAGTGAGAGTGTTCAAGCATTATAAGTCCAGTTGCCTTGTTCGCTGTGTTGAGCGCCTCCCTAGATGGACCCAAAAATGGGAACAAGAGTGCTCAAGTTTATCCCGAACACCCCAGCACTTGTGGCATGGGGGTTGAAGCCGACGACTTGCCATCTCTCAGATTTGATAAACAGCCGCACAGAAGGTAATATTTTAAATTAACAAGCATTGCGTAGCGCATATGAACTAAGTTTTCAGCGCACAGGATAACAAAATGCGAGTCTACTAAAAAATTACATCTTTGGAGCACTCCCCCGCAATAGTGCGGGCGCCCTTCAACACACTTATAATACATCTCGGGCATACGATGCTCCTTGCCCTCTGGTGGCGGATCCGTCACAAGCTTCTGGGCATCCATCTTGCCCCAATGCACCTTCGCGCGGGCAAGGGCCCGACGGGTACCCTCAATACAGGCGGAGTGCTTGACGACTTCAACCCACGGGCACGCATCCACCAGCCGCCGCACCAGGCCAAAGTAGCTCCCAGGCATGGCCTCCTTAGGCCACAGCCGAACTATGAGGCCCTTCATGGCCTGTTCGGCCGCCTTGTGGAGCTCGACCAGCTGCTTCAGCTGGTCGCTAAGGTGCACCGGATGTCCGGCCTCAGCATACTGAGACCAGAAGACCTTCTCCGTCGAGCTCCCCTCCTCGGCCCGGTAGAATGCGGCAGCATCGGACACACTGTGAGGAAGATCTGCGAACGCTCCTAGAGAGCTCCGAATTCGGGTAAGCAACAGGTAATTAACACACATGCTTACTTTGCATGAAAAATGCCTTACCCGCTGCTATTTTCTTCACCGCCTCAATCTCCTGGAGGGCCTTGTAGGCTTCGGTCTTAGCGGCTTTGGCACTCTCAAGAGCCGTTGCAAGCTCAGACTCTCGAGTCTTCGAGTCACGCTCCAGGCTCTCATGTTTTTTCACGAGATCCTGGAGCTCTTGCTGTACCTCCGCCACCCGCGCCTCCTGTTTCTCTCGCTCGGCGCGCTCTGCGGCCGCATTTCGTTCTGCCGCGGCCACCGCCTCTTTCAGGGTCGCCACCTCGTTAGTGGCCCCTGCAATACCCACGTTATCCTTGTCATTCTTTTCGCAACCAAAATCCTTTTTTGTAAGGTACAATTTTACTCAGGTGTTACTCACGTTCCTTGTCCTCGAGCTGCTTCTTGGCACGGCCGAGCTCGTTCTTGGACCGCTCGAGGTTTTCCTTCAAAGTATTGACCCCCGCAGTCAGTGCGGCAGAGGTCAGCAGCACAGCCTGCAATCACATATTGACATATTTTTTTATATAGCTCCTGCGTATATCTTTTTAGATCCTTATTCCGGCTTTTCTTTCTGAACACCGAACCGAGCATCAGGGGCTACTGTCTATGCGGTACCATTTTATACATATTGAAATTCTTACCTCAAAGCCTATTAGAAGGCTGCTGCAGGCTTCGGTCAGCCCACTCTTGGCGAGCTGCACCTTCTGAATCACCGCACTCATAACAGTGCGGTGTTCCTCTTTGATGGAGGCGCCGTTGAGCGCCTCCAGCAAGTTATCCGGTAACTCCGGTTGGACGGAGGCAGCCGGCGTGACGGTCTTGCCCTTCTTGCAAAGGGGTCGCCCGCCGGACTCCGGAGCCACTGTGGGTTCCGGGGCCGAGTCTGGTGCAAAGTCCGGGAGGTTGTCCGGTGACACCTCCGGGGCCCTCTCCTGCTGGTGGGTCCCTTCCTGGGATCCCACCTCGGCATCGTCCGCATCACAGGGGGTGGAGGCCGTCGGAAGAGAATCCATATCCGACGCACCTAAGGACCCGCTCGACGAGGCGGGAAGATCATCCTTAGGCGGACTGCAGGGTTGTATGCGGCATTAGAAAGACATTATGTGGCGAAAAATAAAAACCTTGAAGTTATTCAGGAGTCCGGGTACTTACGATCTTGCCAGGGGCTTGGCCCTTGGAGGCCAGTCCTCGTCGTCGTCACCGTTGTTGGCGGAGCAGTCCGGGGGAAGAGTTTTTCCCTTCTTGGACCCTTCGGCCTCCCTTGTTGGGGAGGCCTTCCTTTTCTTCCCTCCCCCCGCTGGGGGAGAGGCTTTCTTCTTCTTCTCCTCGCCTTGGTGGGAGGAGTCGGCCTCGGATTCATCATCCAATAGCACCTGAAAACGGGAACTCTTCCGAGTCCCCGTGGCCTTCTTCTTGGCCTTCTTCTCCGGCACCACGTGGGGTGCCGGAGCCAGCAGCCCCGTTAGGCGGGCGTCCGCTGGGTCCTCTGGCAATGGGGCCGGACAGATAGTCCGTTCGGCCTTCGCTAGCCATTCCTGTCAAAGGTAAAGGGAGTTTAGATCCCGCATAGAGTCAAACTATGGAAAACAAGTGGTGAAATCACTTACCTTGTCAGCTGGACGCTGTGAGCGGAATCCGCAATCTTCGGTAGCGGATGCGGGAGCTTCGGCGCCCTTGAACAGCACCTTCCAGACATCTTTGTACGTAGTGTCAAAGACCCCGCTCAGGGTCTGGTGCTGCGCTGGATCAAACTCCCACATGTTGAAGCCCCGTCATTGGCACGGGAGAATCCGGCGGATGAGCATGACCTGGACTACGTTGACAGGCTTGAGCTTCTTGTCCACCAACTTCTGGATACAGGCTTGGAGTCCGGTCAGCTCCTCCGAATCCCCCCAGATCCGGCCGCTCTCTTTCCAGGAGGTGAGCCATGTAGGGATGTCAGATCTGAATTCGGGCGCCGCTGCCCAATCAGAGTCACGCGGCTTGGTGATGTAGAACCACCCCGATTGCCACCCCTTGATGGTTTCCATGAAAGGGCCCTCCAGCCACGTAACGTGGGACATCCTGCCCACCATGGCGCCTCCGCACTCCGCTTGCCTGCCCTTCACAACCTTCGGCTTGACACTGAAGGTCTTGAGCCACAAGCCGAAGTGGGGCTGGATGCAGAGGAAGGCCTCGCACACGATGATAAACGCCAAGATGTTGAGGATGAAATTCGGGGCCAGATCATGGAAATCTAGGCCGTAGTAGAACATGAGCCCCCGGACAAAGGGGTGAAGTGGGAAGCCCAGTCCGCGGAGGAAATGGGGAAGAAATACTACCCTCTCATGGGGCCTGGGGGTAGGGATGAGCTCTCCCTCGTCGGGGAGCCGGTGCGCGATATCGCTGGACAAATATCCGGTGTCGCACAACTTCTGGATCTGCCCCTCCATGACGGAGGAGGCCATCCACTTGCCTCCCGCTCCGGACATAGTTGGAGAAGGTTGAGGTGAGAAGTGCGGACTTGGGTGCTGGAGCTCGAGTTCGCGGAGATGGATAAGCCAAGGAGGAAGAAAGCGCAGGTAAAAGGGTTGGATCTTCATCCCCTTATATGGGCAGACAAGAATATGTGTCCCCACCGGCCTGGTAAAACTCGCTTATCTCCCAAGCGTCACAATCAATGGCGCGCTTGGGTTACCCACGTCCGTATTGATGGGAATCCCGAAATAAGGGGAACACGATCTCTGCTTCGACAAGACGTGCCAAGGAAACCGCCTCGCTAAACGCACGGAGGTGGGACAATAAAAACGATTTAAGTAAAGGCTTGGTAATGGCATAACGTCACGCCACAAAATACGTCAGCAGATTGAATTTTTGTAATATTATTCTCTCTACGGTGGTACATGGAATTTATTTTTGCAGAGCCGGACACTATCCTGGTGTTCACAATCTTCTATAAATTATTCGGAGGAAGAACCCGCCTTGCAATGCCGAAGACAACATGCGCGCCGGACTCGTCGTCATTGAAGCCTGGTTCAGGGGCTACTGAGGGAGTTCCGGACTAGGGGGTGTCCGGATAGCCGAACTATCATCATCAGTCGGACTCCAAGACTATGAAGATAGAAGATTGAAGACTTCGTCCCGTGTCCGGATGGGACTTTCCTTGGCGTGGAAGGCAAGCTTGGCAATACGGATATGTAGATCTCCTACCATTGTAACCGACTTTGTGTAACCCTAGCCCTCTCCGGTGTCTGTATAAACTGGATGGCTTTATTCCATAGGACGAACAACAATCATACCATAGGCTAGCTTCTAGGGTTTAGCCTCCTTGATCTCGTGGTAGATCCACTCTTGTAACACACATCATCAATATTAATCAAGCAGGACGTAGGGTTTTACCTCCATCGAGAGGGCCCGAACCTGGGTAAAACATCGTGTCCCTTGTCTCCTGTTACCATCTGCCTAGACGCACAGTTCGGGACCCCCTACCCGAGATCCGCTGGTTTTGACACCGACAGCCAGCCAGCATCCCCCTCCCTCCTTTATATACGGGGGCAAGTGGGCACCCTAGAACACACCAAGTTTTGCCTTAGCCGTGTGCGGTGCCCCCTCCACAGTTACACACCTTGATCATATCATCGTAGTTCTTAGGCGAAGCCCTGCGCCGGTAACATCATCATCACTGTCGCCACGCCGCCGTGCTGACGGAACTCGCCCTTGTTGGCAACTGGATCCAGAGCACGAGGGACATCATCGAGCTAAACGTGTGCTGAACGCAGAGGTGTCGTACGTTCGGTACTTGGATCGGTTGGATCACGAAAATGTTCGACTACATCTACCAAGTTACTAAACGCTTCCACTTTCGGTCTACAAGGGTACGTGGACACACTCTCCCCTCTCTTTGCTATGCATCTCCTAGATAGATCTTGCATGATCGTAGGAAAATTTTGAAATTACTATGTTCCCCAACAATATCGTGTACACGTACGTATAGCCACGCCACAAGAAAGTAAATACGGCTATGTACGTACATACGGGCGGGGTCTCGAACGCGTACTCGCGCATACGTACGGCCAGGGCTCATGTACATCACTACCAAAAAAATACACTTCCATGATGATACGTGTTTGTCACAGTAGGTCGCGTTTTTTGTCATGCATGTACATCAATGACGTTTTTATGACAGAATCAAGATAGTCATACCTCTGCTGTCGTAGAAGTATTGCAAGACATTACCAAAATTATCACCACGGAAGTGTCCACTTCCATGACGATAAATCGCGTGTCACAGAAGTGCTTTCGTCAAGGGCGACCGACACGTGGCATCCACCGTAACGGAACACCGTTAAGCTATCCGGTCGGGTTTTGGATCCGGTAACCCGTTAACAGCCCCGACCAATGGGGATTTTCCACGTGTAAAATCATCATTGGCGGGAGGAAACACGTGTCGGCTCATCGTTGGGATAGATGTCATCCACTCATTGGACAGAAGGCGGCTATGATACGTCGACACATGGCACGGCCCAACAGAGGCCCATTCCTGTGAAAAGGCTGGCCCATTTGACTTTGTCAAAAGGTGGCGGGTCAGCCAATGGAAAGCCTATTAACGACCTGTTCGCATATAGCACATTTACAGCCCGCTAACCCTAGGCTCGTTACGCCCTATCCGAATTAGGCCCAGTAGCGTCATCTGGGCCATCCAATATGATTCCAGCCCGTTTTCACTTCTGTCCCATGTATGGCCCATGACATCTTTCGGCCCATATGAGGCCCTTTGTAACTCTTGGCCTATTAACGGCCCGTGGTGAAACTGGCCCGTAATGAACAGTGTATCACTTTACACCCATTAACGGCCCGTGGTGAAACTGGCCCGTAATGAACAGTGTATCGCCTTATACCCATTAACAACCCGTTATTCCTTTGGGCCGTTTCCAGCCCATGTTATCTTTTGTCCTTCTCAGAGCCCATTTATTCTTGGGGTCATTTCCAGCATCCGTTTACTTACGGCCGTTACTGTCATTTTCTGCTTGTGGGCCAAATTCAGCTCGTGGTTACAGTCGGCCCGTTTGTGGTCCATTAATACATTGGGCCGTTTTCATAGCGTCATCACATACGACCTATTAACTATGGCCCGTTATGGTCGGCCCATGAATGGACGATTCCAACTCTAGCCCGTTTACGGCCATAATGCGGTCTGTTCGGCCCATGTTTGGCCAATCGATCATATGGCCCGTATAAGGCCCATTGATGATACGGTCCGTAGAAGGCCCATTGTTTCTACGGCCCGCAAAAGGCCCATTGTTTCTATGGCCCGTAGAAGGCCCACTGTTTCTACAGCCCGTAGGATGGCCAGTGTCACTATAGTAAATATTAGCCCATGGTTATTGTGGCCTAGTTTTGAAAAATAGGTTATTGCAGCCACTAGAAAACTGCGGAAAAAGAACTGCAATGACTACAAGCAAACAAATAAACAATACAACAAGGAAATAAATAAGCAAGCAACTAATGCTAGGCTTTCATGGCTATTACACATATTACATCCACTGGGCATCAAAGTTCGCCACCAGTGCAAATATAGGGAACAAAGCATCATATCATATACACTGGTTGTCAAAGTTGGCGACCAGCGCAAATAAACGCCGCAGCAAAACAAATCCAGAACTGAAACCACTTCAGAAGATCTCAAGAAACAATATCCTAGGTGCCCATAATGCTGGCAAGATGCTTAGCAAGCTTATTAACTTTCTCTTGTTTGGCGCTTAAATCCTCCAGCGCTTGCTGTTGCACCACGAAATATGCGTCTGAATTCTGCAGGGACTTCCTCAGTCCTTTAGCTTCCTGTCGCAGCACATCTGATCGATGTCTTTCAACTTCAAGTTGAGACTCAAGAAGACGAACTGATTCAGGCAGCGAGTTCGAAGAGCTTGTGCCGGCAGTAGCGGCCAGTAACTCGAACACTACATCAAGACATGACTTTTGGGTTCTCTCACTATTGTCAAGATATTTTTTATCAGCTTTCTTGGAGACCAACAGGGATGTCTCACTATCTTGAACCTTATCTGCATTACTTCCTTTACCATTAGATAACGCGGTAGTGTTCTCCAATATTTTGTCCGCATTCTAGAAGAGAAACAAGCAGACACATCACATGTTTACTATGTTGTATATGAAACACATTTTGGTAAATGAGTTCAGTAGTAAAGTGGACAGGATAACATCATGAAACAAACATATATCTATGTACCATGGTCACTTTATGGTCTATATCATTCTAGTTTTTGTTGCCAAATAAAGATAGAGACACAGTTCAAATAATATTTGTTCAAGACAAAGCAGAATAGACAGAATATAAGTGTGGGAAATTATAGAGCAATAACAACACTTGTAATGTGCATGACATGAGAACATAACTGTTTATTCAATTGAAACTGAAATCAACATAGAGCAGGTTACAACAGCAAACAAGTTAAAGAAACAGGTTTAAAACATACCTGTTGCACCATTGGAGTTTCAATTCCATCCTTCAAATTTGAAAATAGTTGGTATGAGTAAATACAGTAATGCAAGAGCAAAGGAGTATGAACCATAGCTATAGAACCTGACCTGAGAACAAATCTTCTTCTCCTTTAAGCATTGAGTTGGGATTCAGAGTGGTGGTCCTCGTGCTTTGGACACTGGAGTTCCTTTACTAACTGCTCGTCTTTGGGTGCTCTGTGGTGTAGACGGTGTTGTGTGAACTAGAACTGGGTTACTATCTGCCGGTGTTTGGGTTAGAAGGGGTGTAGCTGGTTCTCTGTCCAACTGGGTAGGGGTACAATCTGCGAGAGTCTGGGTTATGTGTGGTGGATCTAGTCCTTGGGAAAGTACAACCGTGGTTCTATCTACATCAATTGGTAGCACTATCTTTTCTGAAGACCGTGTTGTTATTCCCTTAGATACTTCCATCACCCTCTCCAACTCAAACGGCTGATAAACAAGGAAAGTAATTGAAAGTATAGACATTGTATGATAGACAGGTGCAATGGATAGTGAGGAATAAAATAGGGCATGAAACAATTCATATTTATGTTGTCTAACCAAACAGGATAGCATGACACAATTTCACATATATGATGGCTAACTAAACAGGATAGCATGACACAATTTCACAATATGATGGCTAACTGAAAAAGATGGAAAGACATAGTTCAAAATATGAGACTATGTAAACAGGATGACATGATATAACTATATAATGTGTTTATTAAATAGGTTGGCATGCCATAATTCACATACATTCATGGAAAGAATGCCATAATTCAAAATATGATGACTGTAAACACTAAATAGGATGAGATGATATAACTATATGATGTCTTTATTAAATGGGTTGCCATGCCATAATTCACATAGATGATGTGAATGTACTATGTAAACATGATGGCATGATATAATTCAAATGTATGATTTATATAGTAAGCAAGTAAGCAGATGGCAATCCATATATGATGTAAAAACTAAGCAATGCGAGACAACATGCATGACATGGGTAATATAACCCTGCCAAGTTTGAGCATAGATCCCAGGGGAGAAATAGGACTGGTCATTAGTCTCTAAATCCTCCTCTGAGGAGCTCTCCATAACCAGCAACATGGTTGAGGGAGTCCTGGATTAGGGGGTATCCGGACAACCAGACTATATGCATCGTCTGGACTATTGAAGCGTGAAGATACAAGACTCAAGACTCCGTCCCGTGTCCGGATTGGACTCTACTTTGCGTGGAAGACAAGCTTGGTGATCCGGATATTGTATTTCCTTCCTTGTAACCGACTCTGTGTAAACCCTAGCCCTCCCCGGTGTCTATATAAACCGGAGAGGTTGGTCCTTAGAAGGCCGATCACAATTACAATCATTATCCTCATAGGCTAGCTTCTAGGGTTTAGCCTCTACAATCTCATGGTAGATCTATTCTTGTACTACTCATATTGTCAATATTAATAAAGCAAGAAGTAGGGTTTTACCTCCATCAAGAGGGCCCGAACTTGGGTAAACATTGTGTCCCTTGCTTCCTGTTACCATCAGCCTAAGACACACAGATCGGGACCCCCTACCCGAGATCCGCCGGTTTTGACACCGACATTGGTGCTTTCATTGAGAGTTCCTCTGTGTCGTTGCTGCAGGGCTCGATGGCTCCTTCAATCATCGTCAACGACACGGTCCAGGGCGAAACTTTTTTCCCCGGACAGATCTTTGTATTCGGCGGCTTCGCAATGCGGGCTAATTCGCTTGGCCATCTAGAGAAGATCGACAGCTATGACCCTGGCCACCAGATCAGGTCCGAAAACCTGAACTACACAGCGGATATTCGTGGAGACTTGATCTTTGACGGATTTGGGCCTGTGCCAGGAGCACCGGACAGTCACGATGAGCACGGCTTAGACCTGCTGTCGGACAATGCTCGGGATATCACCCCTACATTAGCCCCGGACCTAAATCCGGAGCAGGCTGTGTGGCCCTAGGATGGGTGGATGGACCCCACCCCATAGGCCACACACTCATCGGCGATAGAGCCGAACACAGGCCTCCCTTCTAAGGAAGCCTGCGACTCCGGACCCCCGGACTCGTATCTGGTTGCAGGTTCCGGTCCGTGCGCTCCCGAGCCCGCCGAGCCTGGTTGGGCTCCGGTAATGGAGTTTACCACTGCGGATCTATTCCAGCACTCGCCCTTTGGCGACATGCTGAACTCATTAAAGTCTCTCTCCTTGTCAGGAGGCTCTTGGCTGAACTATGTCCGGCTCGAGGGGGAAGCAGGCGATGAAGGAATTCGCTGCCCACCCACCACCCACTTCATTGACACGGTCGATGATCTAACCGACGTGCTTGACTTTGACTCCGAAGACATCAACGGTATGGATGATGATGTAGGAGAAGTACATGAGCCACCGCTCATAGGGCGGTGGGCAGCCACCCCGTCATACGATATATACATGGTGGACACGCCTAAGGAGGACGACGGTGACAATCCGGAAGATAAAACCCGCGGACAAAAACGAAAGCGACGGCGCAGACGCCGTTCCAAGTCTAGCAACAGTAAAAATAAAGACAAGAGCACCAGAAAGATCGAGACCCCAGTCAACTCCAAAGGCAACAATGACCATACGAACCCAGCGATGGAGCAGGACGAGCTAGGTCATGCCGAACACAGTTCGGAGCGGATGCCCGATCACAATGATCCCGAGGGACGAGTTCATCAAACTTCCCCAGGACAAGAACACAGTCCAGATGATGATGCATTCATCATTCCGGAAAAACGCGTGGAACGATATAACCTCCACAGAAAGCTTATGGCACCGCAAGAAGTCTAAAGAAGCAGAAGCAACGGCTAAAGGCCGCACAGGAAACGCTCAATCGCAGATGGAATAAAGTGCTAGACACTGAAGAAAGATACGGCAACGATCGCCATACAAAGAGCTATCCAAAATGTAAGCTACTGCCAGAATTCGATGACGAGGCCGTTCCACCAAAGAATAACACGACCAGGAGGCCAGACGTACCGCTTCATAGCCGCAACAGAGCGGCTACCGACACCATACACGATTTGCAGGAGCACATGGATAAGAAAGTCGGCGCGTCCAGGTCCATCTATGGATCTAAAGGACACACCCCGGCAAGGGACTATGGTCACCAAAACGATCACACCAACCAAATACCTGTTCGGAATAAGCACCGGACACAACAACAGCCGACGGCATGCCACAGCACGTCCAGATACAGAGGGGCTGCCCACCCCCTGTGTTTCACCGAAGAAGTACTGGACCATGAATTTCCACAGGGTTTAAACCCGTGAACATAGAGGCATACGACAGAACGACAGACCCAGGGGTCTGGATCGAGGATTTTATCCTGCATATTCACATGGCTCGTGGGTATGACCTCCACGCCATCAAATAGCTTCCCCTCAAGTTGAAGGGACTAGCTCGACACTGGTTGAAAAGCCTCCCCAAAAATTCAATTGGGAGTTGGGAGGAACTCGAGGACACTTTCAGGGCCAATTTTCAAGGGACTTATGTCCGGCCTCCGGATGCAGACGATTTAAGTCACATAATCCAACAACCTGGTGAGTCCGCCCGCAAGCTTTGGAATAGATTCCTCACTAAGAAGAATCAAATTGTCGATTGTCCGGATGCCAAAGCCTTAGCGGCATTCAAACACAGCATCCGCTACGAGTGGCTCGCCAGACACCTTGGCCAAGAAAAGCCTAGGACAATGGCAGCCTTAACAAGCCTTATGACCCGCTTTTGCGCGGGTGAAGATAACTGGCTGGCCCGTAAAGGCACCAGCGATCCCAGCACATCCGAGATAAGGGATGGCAACGGGAAGCCATAGCGTAATAAAAACAAACGTCAAAACAAGGAAGAGAGCCCAGACAACACAACGGTCAACGCCGGATTCAGGGGCTCTCGACCCGGTCAGCAAAAGAAGCTACTTAAAGGCAGTAAATAGGGACCGTCCGGTCTGAACAGAGTCCTGGACAGATTGTGCCAAATTCATGGCACCCCCGACAAACCTGCGAACCACACGCATAGAGAGTGCTGGGTCTTCAAGAAGGCCGATAAATTAAATGCCGAACACAAGGGGAGGGAAACACCAAGTGAAGACGAGGATGAACCTCGTCAGCCGAACACTGGGGGACAGAAAAAATTCCCACCAGAGGTTAAAACAGTAAACATCATCCAGGCGACTCACACATCCATGAGAAGGCACGAACGCGTTCTCAAAGACGCGTACGATATAGAGCCCATCGTACCCACACCCAACTACTGGATGGCTTGTCCGACCACCTTCGATCACACGGACTGCCTAGCTAGTATTCGGCGGGGAGGATCAGAGGCCTTGGTGCTTGACCCAATAATCGACGGATACCGCCTCACCCACGTCCTCATGGACGGCGGCAGCAGTCTCAATTTAATATACGAGGACACTGTCCGTAGGATGGGGATAGACCCATCCAGAATTAGCCAAAGCAACACCACCGTTGAAGGGGTGATACCAGGCGTTGAAGCCTACGACAGGGGCTCCGTCGTACTATAGGTAACATTCGGCTCCCCAGGCAACTCCAAAAGCGAAGAACTACTCTTCACCATTGCACCCTTCCAAAGCGGCTATCATGCATTGCTTGGAAGAACGGCCTTCGCCCGCTTCAGTGCATTACCGCACTATGCCTACCTTACACTCAAGATGACCAGTCCACGTGGCGTCATCACCGTTAACGGAAACACATAGCGCTCTTCACACGCAGAGGAACACACGACGGCCCTAGCGGCTGGACTATAAGCGGCCTCCAATATCAGAAATTATGACTGGTCATTAAGACCACAGACGCGGTTAGACGAGTCCGGTAGCCCGGATAAAACTGAATTTGGTCACTGTATATGTAATCCCACAGAGGACACCAGGGGCTATAAATATTTAATATAGCCCCACACTTGGCTCAACCTTATTGGCAGGCCAACTTCTTACACTTTTACTATCCATCGCATACTTACGTTCTACTCTCCTACACGAGTTTTCTTTTTTACAAACAACATTCGCGTGATACCCTTCCAGGATACGGCACAACGGAGACAAAGGCACAGACGTGCAGCAGGGCCCCGCTCAAAAGGTTTCTTTTTAGATTAAGCTCCTGTGTAAACCTTTTCTATTGCCTCTTGTTGTTTAAACATCCCATGGATTCTATACCCACAGAGGATACTGTCGTTATTGGCATTTCGCCACGACAGACTAATGCACGTACCTGGAAATACAGGGTTTATAATGAATGGGCATTCTTCAGCCCATTTTCTATTATAAATTCCGAATACCTTCGGGAGTGTTCGGCGTCATGAGTTTGGCCTTTTATGCATCAGCTCCGAATCATGTCTTTGGTCATATGTTGGGTTTGCCCGTCTCCTGGGTTTGCCGCCTTACGTTCCGTTCTTATTGGCTAAGGCGGCCAAAGGAGAACTACTGCGATTGTGCCCTAGTAATTTGTTTTTGACACCTGAAACAGTAGGAGAGGCTCCTACTGTATATATTGAATTAAAGTATCAAAAAGTTTAGTACAATGTCATATCCTTACATCCATAGCCATGATAAATTAAGGGTATATGTAGGTAACCTAAGTAAGTACTAGACTATGGGGCAACAAAGGACTGAATAAAAGTGGAGAGAAAATGTTTGTGTTTCTCTTTAGCTCTATGTATGAGTAAAGAGAACTCCTCTTTGAATCAACTTGCCCATGACCCAACAGTGGGGTCAATTATCCTAAAGTTCTTGTTGTTTCTTTCCTTCCACAAACTCCGGGAGGCATATAGGAAAATCTCCATAAACATTTGGTTGTTCCATATGGACTTGGTTTCCTTGATCCAGTTGAGGCGATCTCCATTAGCTGTCCAGTGGATATTCAAAGTGTCCCAACAGGCTGAACTGAAGTGGCAAGTAAAGATCATATGTTCAATTGTTTCTTCCTCATTGCTACACATAGAATGCAACCATAATTGTCCCCGATGTTGTAGTGTCTTCTCTTCAACATGTTTCTGGTGTTGAGGCGATCAGAGAGAAGGAGCCAACCGAAGACTTTGATTTTCATTGTGGCCAAAGATTTCTAGAGCCATTTGTAGCTAATATGGGCTGTGGCCTCACGAAAATAGAAATTGTAGTAGCTTTTCGCAGTGTATATCTCAGAACCCCACTCGTAGATCTAGGAGTCCATGTCATCACCCTCACTAATGCCAACGTGCGCTGTGATCTCCTAGAGATGACGTAGCTCATTGTGTGCTTGCATGGACAGTGGTAGGTGAAAGGTTTCATTGAGATTGGTGCACCCAAGAAAGTCTCGAACAGAGATGTCTTCAAGTTTTGCATAAGAAAAAGCACGTGGGTGTGAATCAGCAAGGACAACATCCAACCATAGATCTTTCCACATAAGCACAGTATCTCCTTTGCTAACGATCACTTTTGATATTCCTCTATAGATGGGTGTGAGTTTGAGCACATCTTTCCACCCGAACGATCCGCATGGATCTAAAGCGTGTGGGATTTTGTCACTGTAGATATGGACCAAATCAAGTCAACCCACGGCAGATCCCGGTGATTATAGAATTTGTGCAGGTATTTCATGAGTAAAGCATCACTTTGAGTTTGTAAATCAAGAACCCCGAGCCCCCCACACTCTTTTGGTCTGCAAACCATTTGCCATGAAGCTAATGAGTTACATTTCCCCCACCATCAGTTTTCTTGGTCCAGAGACATTGTCTTCTGATTTTATGCAACAGATCAATAATTTTAGGTGGCATTTTGAGGGTGCAAATGGCAAAGATTATAAGGGACATGATTACCAAATTGAGAAGGGATAATTTCCCTCCATAGGAAATCATTGACAGCGTCGCCAAAAGTCTTTGTTGAACTCCACAAACCAATGGCATGAGATCTTGTACTGTACGTTTAGAAGTACCCATTGGCAGCCCAAGGTAAGTAAAAGGTAACTTTCCCACCACACAACCAAAAATTTGCACAATATTCTGAGTGGTGGAGGCATCACAGTTCATGGGCACGAGAGTAGACTTGTGGAAGTTAATCCTTAGACCAATCGAAGTGGCATAATTAGTAAGAATCGTTTTGACAAGAGAAGCTTGGTCCGGACACGCAGGAAGTAACATGATAGTGTCATCGGCATATTGAATCACCGGGTAGCCCGATTGGTTGGGACGGTGAAAGGGCAGCTTAAGATCATTTCTTCGGAAGGAGTCATTGATTGTAGCCTGCAATAAATCTGCCGCCAGGACAAAGATTAGTGGGGACAGGGGATCACCTTGGCGCACCCCACAAACACAATTAAACTGTCTGCCCGGGATGCCATTAAGGAGCATAGAAGACTTTGGAGATGAGAAAATTGTTTTGATCCATCCCAGCCATTTATCATTGAAACCCATGTGTTTCATGATTTCCAGCATAGCATCATGGTCGATGGTGTCAAACGCTTTTGCAAAATCCAGCTTGAGCAGTACTATTGGCTTTTTAGAAGATTGGCATTGGTATATGTACTCAAAAGCCCAAGCAAGGCAGTCCTGAATAGACCTCTTTTTCAGGAAACCGTATTGGATGTGGTGAATAATCTTGAGAATGATTTTTTGTAACCTATTAGCTAGAAGCTTTGTGATGACCTTAATACAACAATTTAGCCGAGTGATCGGTCTAAAGTCATTAACTCCTTGTGGCGCCGAAATTTTTGGGATGAGTGTGATGAATCCATCGTTGATACTCTCCAAGTTGAGACCACCCTCAAAAAATTGATCACATAGTGCATAGAAATCTTCCTTAACTATGTGCTAACAAGATTTGAGAAATGCCCCATTAAATCCATCAGGGTCCGGAGCCCGATCCGCAGGCATTTCTTTGATGACTAGATCAATCTCCTGCCTAGTAAATGACACAGTTAGGTCATCCAGCCCCTCAATTCTCTTGATAATGGAGGGAAGATCAAATTTCATCTCATGCTTAGAGGAGGTTCCAAGTCTTTCTTTAAAAGAGTGATAAATGACAGATTATTTGCTTGCGTGATCATCAATTATTGTTCCATCATGTAGAGTTAATGAGGCAATATTGTTCCTCCTGTAGCGTTCGGAGGCCATAGCTTGGAAAAAATTGGAGTTTTCATCCCCAAAACGAACCCATCGAATTGTGCACCATTTCTTCCAATATTGCTGTTGATATGACAATAGTCGTAGGATGTGGGCTTTTAGGATAATCCTAAAATTAGCCTCAGGAATTGTCAAAGGCCTTCTGTTCTCCAGCGTGTCCAGGTCAGCTAGAGCCTTGTTGGAGTTAGTAATGGCTATAGACAATCGGGAAATGTTCTTGCTCAAATTTTTGAGGCAGTATCGCAAGTGCTTGAATTTTCTACAAAGAATGGTTGCACTATTGGTCGATCGGACGGGCTTATCCCAAGCAGACTGTACAACCTCCATAAAACCAGGGTGTTGAATCCAGAAAGGCTCAAATCAAAAAAGCTTACTTCTAGGAATAGAAGTTTCAATGGAGACCACACACGGTATATGATCAGACACAGGCTTGCCTAGAGGTTTAACAACGGTGTTGGGGTATGAACCAGTCCAGCTACACGATATAAAAAACCAATCAAGTTGCTCCAAGAGTGGATCCTGTTGCATATTACTCCAAGTATAAGTGCGGCCTTTGATTGACAAATTCAACGAGAGATTGTGTACGTATGAGATCATTGAACGTAATCATGTCACTAATGCTCCCTCCCGGCTTGTTACGATTGTCAGGGCTGCAGATGTAGTTAAAGTCACCGAGTAGGAGCCAATCCTCATTAGCAGGTATGTTTAATGAGAATAACCAATTAGTGTAATTAATACATGGATCGCCTTGACACAGGTCATAGATAATCACAAGCGTCCAAGCTTGGGAGGACTGTGTTGATTGAAATTTAATGACCAGGGCAAAATCTTCCGAGGCAATAACCATACCAGAGAAAACCGAACTGTTCCAAATAGTAACAATTCCACCCGAAGCCCCATGTGAAGGAACAAAAGCAAATTGGTCAAAATGACAGGGACAACAAGATTTGATAAAAGCATTATCGATCATAGGCTTCTTAGTTTCTTGCAAACATATAACCGAGCAACCACTAGCATTGATAGCATTAGAAAGTGCTAATTGTTTATCACCAGAGTTTAACCCACGAATGTTCCAACATAACACATTCCAATTGACCAAAAGACCCATAAAGCTAATAAACCAGCAAATTAAGCCGAGGACGAAGGCCCTGCCTCCTTGGACTCCAAGAGAGCATCTTCAGTAAGTTCTTCTGGCGAGATGGCGCATTTTTGGACACCCACCTGCTGAATTACATGAATGGGAGTAGGAGGTGGTATTTCCTGGGCTGCCTCAGCGTCCAGCTCCCTGAGGATCACCGAGGAGGGAGCAGTAGGAGTGTGGTGTGGTTTGACCTTTGATTGCTTCTTCTAGGTATCAGACAGAGCATGGACCCGAAATCCATCATATTTATTGGATCTAGCGCTGCACTTTTCCACGATGAGAGGAAGCGCCTCCATCAGGCAGAACAACATCAGAAGGAGGCATAAGCAAAGAGGTAGAGTTTCCCTGAGCAGAGCCATGGAGGGATCAGTCGGAGCCACGGCAGGAATAGACCAGGAATGCACCACAGATATACAGTCCTCATTATCCCTAGTGATCTGATGCCCAGAAGTAATCAAGATAGAATCATTGTTGCTGCTAACTTGAACATGAACTTTCAAGCAATCCCTAAAACCCAGCCCCGAGCTCCATGGGCCAAAAGTGGCCATAACAGGCTTAATGGCAGTCCACAGAAAGTCATTGATCTGTCTCACCGGCCTGGCTGAGTGGAAGAGCATAGAAGCCATCAAGTTCCCATGGTGTGACATGGTTAAGTGCAGACCAGAGTTATTCAGAGAAAGATCAATTGTGAGAGAATCTTGTTGCTGTATTATAGGAACCAAGGAGGTACTGGCAGGGCTATCAAAGTTACTTCTCCAGAGATTATTCAGAACATTGACAGGCACAAGAACAAACCCATCAGAACTGACAAAGGACTCAGAGCTGCTGTGCCAAGATTAGGAGTCATTCCAAGCCATTGCAGGGCTGTCTATCAGATTGTTTTTAGGTAAAATACCATCAGAAACCTGAAGACCTTCAGCAGCCAACCATGCCTGAAAAATGTACACAACAGGAGGTGGAGGAGCTGGCCGGGCACCCCATTGCGCCTGAAACTGAACCTGCTGGTCCACCTGCACATTGTCATTGGCCTGATTAGCCTGATGCATAGCATGATCTGCAGCTACATTCTGAGCCATCCAGTTGTGCAGCTGGGCTTGGTAAATTTTCTCAGCAGTCAGCCCTTCACCAAATAGAGGATGTGGAACACCATCATCAGGAGGTGGATCTTCACCAGCAGGTGGAACTTCAGGTAAGTGTGCATTCCAATCACTACTACGTAACATAGTTACAACAACTGTCCAGCAGTGCCTAGCACCCCCAATCTGCCTCATCACAATGCTCTTAGGGACCAATCTAAGATGAATGACCCTGGCCTTCAGGAGCACAAAACGCCTGTCACTCCTGGGATTATGCCATTCAAGCAGAGTACCGAAAGTATCCACAGACTTATGCATGTAATGCTAGGTTTGATAGTCATAGGGAAATCCAACAAACAAGATCCAAATCTCTGGGCCAAAAGTGGTAAGCCTCATGTTAAGTGCAGCGTCATGAGGAACAAAAGAAATCACCGTGTGCTCATCAGCTTGCATCTCATCTAGTTCAAAGGTGGTTCCGACAACAGTATCTCTAACGAGGGAGTCATCAAATCCAAAAATACCAATCCCTAGAGGGTGATCTTCAAATTTAGTGGGGAAGAAATGAGACTCATGGAGCAAACCTTGGATGGTATCTCTGAGGGCTTCTTTCTGATGCTGCGGGATGAACCTATTGGCCTCAGCAATGGCCAAGAAGTCGTGGCGCAGGGGAGGCACTGCACTCACCACCATGTACGCTCTCACCTTCCGATCAGCCAGGCCAAGCTCCACCATCATTCCTTGCGGTAGGTAGGGGACGATGTTGATGGGGAAATTCTCCATTGTTGGTGGAGGAGGGTGGAGCAGAGCATGCGCAGAGGAGTGCACGCGCGGCGAGGTGGAATGCGTATTGGAAGGGGGTATGGATTGATTGTGAAGCCAATTTTCTTTGTTGGAGCGTTGCCCCTGGAGACAGGATGATGGCACGTGTCCAAGGCAGCCACGGATGTCGCAATGAACGGTCGAGGATTGCTTGGGTCGAGCTATGGGGCGTAGAGTAGGTAACTGAGGTAAATGCTTGCTAGAGGAAGGAATCCGTGCAGCCCCCAATTTGACTGGACCAAAATCAATTAGCCTCCCGTTTTCCAAGTTGGCCATGGCAGTGCTGCTAGTAGAAGGTAAGCAGGGTAATGATTCCATCTCAAAAAAGGAGAAATAGGATTCTTGCCTTTGAATGTCTTGTCAAAATGATTTGCTGCTCCAGATAAATGACGATCAGATTTATTAGCATTCTTGGGCTTCCAAAAATAGTGCTTGGCCTTAGGATCATAGCAGTTGCGCTTGGTGTGGCCCAAGAAGGAACAAACCTCACATTTTAGATAGGCCGGGCATTAGAAAAAAAGGTGATCCACAAATAGTACAGGCCCGCGAGATCAGTTGTGGCCCAGAGCCCACAGCCTTGTCAATGGTGGGCAAGATAGGATTCACCGTACTAGCGGGTGTGGGACAGCAGCAACTGTCATTAAGACAGATAGAGCAAATCTCTCCTGGACATGCAGAAGCCAGGTGGCCCAGCGAATTACAAGAGGAGCACAAATTGAGCCTCCCATAAATATAAACCGAGGTAGGGACCGAAGATAGGGACCAGATATTGGCAATATGTGTATCTGAATAACCAAAGTGACATTGGTCCAAAATATGGAAGAGCATAAAATTCGGAATACTGCTCCATGCATTCTCCTTAAACCGACAACCTGCAAATATGTAATTAATAGGCCTTACCCCATTAACCTCATTATTTCCTGTAGTAATGGGTGACTTGAATGCCCCAAAGATGATGGCCGAAGACAAGGAATGTTGTTTAATGCCCTGAGTAACTGTCTGTCTATCTGTCGGCCCCAGACAAACCTGCTCAAGTGACTAAACTGCCGGCGGTGAGCCGTCCGGCGACGGATCGAGGCTGGAAACCAATCCCTCCGTAGGAGAGAAACCAAATTTAGATAAAACCGTACTTCATGTGTTCATAACCATGTCTTCCTGTGTAGAGAACTTGTATTTAGACTTGATAGCAATAGGAGAACGAGCAGCCACCTCTGGAATATGAGAATCAAGGTGCCATGATGAATCCATTGCCAAAATGCCATTTTTGCTCTGCCGAAAAAGACTGAAGTGGGAAACAAAATCCGGCCATACTCTATCCTTGAGACCATAGATCTAATGCCCAACTTTATTGGAAGCCACAGAAAAACAAAATCTTCGTCCATCAATATGTGACACGTTGAGTCCAGAAGGGAGGCCCCTAATATAGCATTGTAGTGCAATAGCAACCGAATCATCATTGAGAGGGAAACTTGCCGAAGAGAAGTGCACCACCAAGAAGAACTCTTTGTTCGAACTAGAAGGAGAGAAATGAATGGTAGAACCAAAATGTCGACGCACCTGAGCTATCACGGAAAGGCCGGGGGAAAAATCCCAATGCAGAAGACCTTGCATGATCGTCTAGATCGATCAGATCAAAAATCTCCATGGTTGGATGGTGTGTGGTGGAGGGCAGGTGGGGGGGGAGGAGAGGAGAGGAGAGGAGGTGGGAGGAGCCATCGTAACAGATTTCCTCTCAAGAGATGTTACAACATAAGCTTCGTCTTCTTTGTGCCCTGGTTATTCCAGATGAGCACCTCAGTAGAGAAAGCCGAAAACTGACTGTCATGATACAGCGCGAGACTGTTCAACCACTCGAAGACTTATTGGAATCTTTAGGATCCCTCCGCATTAACAAAGGACCGTTTCCCGGTCATGTACACACGCGCCCGTATTCGGATGCATGCGGAACTACCAGGGGCTACATAGTAGCCCCACCATTAGACTACCATGGCTAAGCGAAAGTGTTACAACTATATAGTCCGGTTGCCTAGTTCGACGTGTGATCACCTCCTTAATGGACCAAGACATTGGATCAAGTGTGATTATGCATATTTTTCGCGAACACCCCCGCATTGTATGCATGGGGGATGAAGCCAACGACTGCTAACTTTCGGATTATTTATATATATATATATATAACAGCCGCACAGGAGACACAATAATACTTTCAGGAAAAAAGTATAAATATAGCCTTAAACCAAAATAACATTGTTTTTACAATGATTCGAATTGTCACTCGAACAAGACATTCTTCGAGCACTGCGCCTCTATTAAGCGGGCACCTTCTGTTACCTGCACCAAGTAGTGCTCGGCCGGATATTGGCCTCCCTCCGGACTCTGGGTCGCCACAATGGTGGCCTACATATCTGTCCAATATGCTTTAACGCGGGCAAGAGCCATCCGTGCACCCTCTATGCACGCCGACCTTCTCATGGCGTCGATCTGAGGTACGGCCCCAAGGAACTGTTGCACCAAGCCAAAGTAACTGTCCGGCATAGGCCCCTTTGGGCAAAGATGGTCTATTACAGACGGCATTACAAGCCCGGACAACCTGTGAAGCTCCGCCATAGCAGCCATCTTCTCACTTAATGGCAGCGAGCGCGCGGGAGCATTGAATTGCGACCAGAAAAGCTTATCACCTTGATCCTCGAAAAATTTGGCTGCATCAGCTGTACTCTTCGCCAAGTCCGCATACGCATCTGCAGGACTCCAGCGTCCATCCAGGGGAGCATACTTCGGATCCAAAAATTCGTCCGCAGTAAGTAGGAGCCCCCAGCCGTGATTTTACCGGCCTGTTGAAGCTCCTCCTGCACACCCCTGACCTCGGTCCGCATCTCCTTGGTGGCATTAAGTGCCTTGTTCAGGTTGACCGAACTAGCCTTAATCCCCTTTTCAAGGAGTTCATACCGGTCGGCGGCATTTTTCAACTCCGCAGCCATTTCGGCTATCTTTTCCTCGCTTCGGCGGTGAGCAGCCTGTTCGGCTCTCAATTCTTCGGCCACCTTTAGGGCAGCCGCACCGCTAACCCGAGCTTGTTCCTTGGCATGGGCAAGTTCCGCCCTCAGGGCTTCCACGGCATCAGCACCATCTGCATACCAAGCATATTGCATTAATATTATGCCCCTCTCATATTTTCCTATATAACATAATAAGGAAAGAAGAGCACATACCTTGTGACTCGTCCAGCCGCTCGTTCACCAGCGTGATATCGGCATCAATAGATCCGATCTGCCTTCTTAGCTCGACAACTTCAACGGACTGGTCGGCTGCCAGACACTTGGATACCTGTGCATATGTACAACGCAATCATTACTATATGATCCCCCGTTTGATGCCTACGGCGGGCAACCAGAGTCTCAGGGGCTACTATCCATATGGAGCACACCTAGCGCGTGCCTCACAGCCAAAAAATAGTGTATTTTTCACTACATACCTCAAAGCCTCCGAGCAGGCTTGTAAATGCTTCATTCAAACCGCTTGTGGCGGATGAAATCTTCTTGAGCACCGCGCTCATTAATGAGCGGTGCTCCGCCGAGAGCACAGCTCGCTCCAGAAGGCCTGTCAGTACGTCCGGCCGGACATTGAACTGTGCTGGACCCTTCTCATCGCCCCCCGTGGGAGCCAAATGCTTCGGGCTCAAGGCGGCTGACGCACTAGCTTTCGGCTTCGGCAGATCCGGACTCCTCCGCGACGACACCTTGGTGTCGCCCGCTTCATGAGGCAGAGAGGTGGGTGGGGTCTCGCTCTCCATCATCTTCGGAGGAAGATCCCCTGAAGACGAACTCTGTTGAGAAGAGCTGCTAGCCGGACTACAATAGATGAATTCTGGTTATTGATCTCGGAGAACGCAGTACCTTCGAATTAACAATTAACTTACAGCTTGGTGGAGGGCTGGCCCATTGGCGGGCATGACGCGGTGAGGGTGCCCGTCGAGGCAGAGCCACCTGGTGATACCTTTTTCCCTGGTTTGGGCATTTCCGTCTCCATGTCTTTGGAGGCAGCCCTTTTCTTCCCGCACGTGGAGGAGGCTTTAGCCTCCCCTTCCCGACTATCCTCCTCAGGGGAGGTGACAATTCCCCCGATTCAGATGCGTAGTGTGTGAAGTTAGGTTTCGTTGCTCTTCCCCTTGTCTTTCCCTAAGGGCATTTTGCTGAGCACCCGGTCAAGCATCTTGGCAATGGTGGGATTAGGCGAGCCTTCGGGAAGTGGCGCCGGACACCTGATTCTCTCCGCCTTGCTGAGCCATTCCTGGCCATGGATGATTTTCAGAATGACAACTATGATAAATATAAAACAAAGTGTCCGGTATCAAGGTTACTTACTTGGGTATCTAGGCGATTGCAGCTTAGGCCCGCATCCTCGGTGGTGTCCGGACACTCTACTTGTGGTCCGAAGAATAATTTGCACACCCCTTCGAGCTTCACGCCGAAGAAGTGCTTAACAGTCCGCGGGCCCTTTGGATTAAACTCCCACATCCGGAGAGGCCGACGTTAGCACGACAACATCCGTCGGATTAACATCACTTGAATTATGCTGACAAGGTTAATGTCCCTCTCAAGAAGCTCCCGGATGCGGCTCTGCATTACTGGTACATCGCCAGCGGGCCCTCAATTCCGTCCTACATCGGTCCAAGACGCTAGTTGTGACGGAGGGCCCGAGCGGAACTCGGGGGTGGCTACCCACTTTGTGCCTCTGGGTGCCGTAACATAAAACCACCTCCGCTGCCATACATCGGATACTTCTGGGAAAGAACCCTCTGTCCATGGGGCATCGGCGTTCCTGCTTATTATGGCACCTTCACACTCCACATGTCGCCCCTCAATCATGTTCGGCCTCACATTAAAAGTCTTGTGCCATAAGCCGAAGTGTGGAGTGACATGGAGAAAAGCCTCGTACACAGTGATGAACGACGAGATATGGAGGATAGCGTCTGGAGCTAGATCATGAAAATCCAACCCGTAATAGAACACGAGCCCCCTCACAAAGGGATCGAGGGTGAGGCCCAAGCCGCGGAGGAAGTGAGGAACAAACACAACGCTCTCATTGGGCTCCGGTGTAGGGATGACCTGCCCTGGAGCAGGGAGCCTGTGCTAGATGTCGGCGGTTAGATATCCGACCTCCCTAAGCCTCGGAATGTCCTCCTCTTGGATCGAGGAGGCCACCCACGGGCCCTTAGGGTTGGATCCGGACATATTAGAGGATCTGGGGTGTTGGAGCTTAGGTCTCGGGTGTTAGAACTCGAGGTGCGAGAAGGCGCGAGGAAGGTGGAAAAGAGGCATAGGCCTCAACCCCTTTATAAAGGGGGTGAATATCAAGAGTACTCAGTGTGACCGCTTGAGGCTTAGCTAAAAGCACACAGAGTCATGCCAACGGTCGTCGTGGGGTTACACATGCCCATATTGATGGAAGATCCCCTAATAAGAGGAACACGATCTCTGCTTTGGCAGGACGTGCCAATAAAACCGCCTCGCAACGTGAGTAGAGGTGGGGCGAGAAATGCTGGTTCGTGTTGGACTAGGCCACGATGCAAAGGCATGACGTATGAAGATTGCCAGTAGATCAGATTTATGCTATGTTCCCTACAATGATATGCGAGAATCATCTCACATATTTGGACACAGTCTAAGTGTTCGATAATTACTTTGGAGTATTCGGAGATGAACCCGTCTTGCAATGCCGAAGACAAGACTGCGTGCCGGACTCAACGTCATTGAAGCCTGGTTCAGGGGCTACTGAGGGAGTCCTGGATTAGGGGGTATCCGGACAGCCTGACTATATGCATCATCCAGACTATTGAAGCGTGAAGATACAAGACTCAAGACTCCATCCCGTGTCTGGATGGGACTCTCCTTTGCGTAGAAGACAGGCTTGGCGATCCGGATATTGTATTTTCTTCCTTGTAACTGACGCCGTGTAAACCCTAGCCCTCTCCGGTGTCTATATAAACCGGAGAGGTTGGTCCTTAGAAGGCCGATCACAATTACAATCATAATCATCATAGGCTAGCTTCTAGGGTTTAGCCTCTACGATCTTGTGGTAGATCTACTCTTGTACTACTCATATCGTCAATATTAATCAAGCAGGAAGTAGGGTTTTACCTCCATCGAGAGGGACCGAACCTGGGTAAACATTGTGTCCCTTGCATCTTGTTACCATCAGCCTAAGACGCACAGATCGGGACCCCCTACCCGAGATCTGTCGGTTTTGACACCGACAATGGCTACTTCAGCAGGTAGCATTGTCTGCTCTGAATACCTTGTTTTCACTCTAGATACTTCAATCAGTGCTTCAAATGGCTGATGCACAGGAAGAGTAGTTGAGTATACAAATGTTGTTGACAAATGGAACACGTAATACAAAAAAATGATATCATGATATAATTCACATACATGATGATTGGCTAAACAGCAAGGCATTGCATAATTCACATATATAATGCCTTTGCAAGAAGATATCATTGTATAATTCACATATATAATGTCTTGCAACAAGATGGCAATGCATTATTCACATATATGGTAATTAGACACTGAACAGGTAGCATTCACACAAAGCATGTCTAAACTAATCAAATGACATAGCAATGCGAGACACCATACACACGATATGAGCAACATAACCTTGCCAAGTTAGAGCATACACCTCGGGGGGGGGATAGGACTAGTCATTTGTCTCTGAATCCTCCTGTGAGGAGCTATCCGTAACCAACGAGATATGCGCTTCGTCAGATAGCATAGTCTACTCTGAAGACCTTGTTTTCACTCCAGAATTTGCCATCACTTTGTCAAATGGCTGATGCACACGAAGAGTAGTTGAATGTACTAACATTGTTGACAAATGTAATATGTAACGAAAAAAAGGATGGCCTGATATAATTTACATATAAGATGACTGGCTAAGCAGGATGGCATTGCAAAATTCACATATATGATGCCTGGCTAAACAAGATGGTGTTGCATAATTCACATAAACGATGAATAAACTAAACAGATGGCATTCACACAAAGGATGTGTAAACTAAGCAGATGACATATTTGATGTATAAAGTAAGCAATGCAAGACACCATATGCATGATATAACCAACATCAGCATGCCAAGTTAGAGCGAAGACCTCAGGGTGTAAATAGGAGTTGTCTTCTCCTTCTGAATCCCCCTCATAACAGATATCTTCCTCTCGATTATAATCCGAAATGCATGGAGGGGGGCTGCCTTTGCTCCTACCATGGAGCGACGTCTGCCTGAAATTTTATTGCCATGCAAGGATCGTCTCTTTTGCTCTACATGTTCAGTTCCATTGTTTACAATAACTGTCATGCATAGGAATAAAACATAGTGAGATCATGTAAGGAGTGCGTGAAGAAATCCAGAGTGATGGTAGCAACCTGTGGATAGACCCAAAACCAATAATAGCAGGCAGATAATGGCTTCAGTTAAAAAATACAGATAATGGCTTCTTTACTGTTTGTTTCCCAACCAACATGAAACTCATAGTAGACACAGGAGATTAACCAGATAGTAGATAGATACTATTGATTGCAGCCCCGATATGTACCCCACAACCATTTAAAAACTCAAGTTTGACCATTAGTTTGGAGTTGACTCAGAGTCTAATCGGTGAATAGGACGATAAAGTAGCATGTAATATTAAGCGATGCATAAGGTAAGCAGCACGAAAGAGTGCGACCTCTCTTGTGGACCCGTGTAGTCCTCGAGGTCATCTGCTCGGTTGATGATGGTAATGCAGTTTTCATGGCTGCCGGCGGCGGGGAAGAAGATCTGAGGCGGCAAAAGACAGTCTGGATGCCGGATCCCTGCTGTGTTGGACCCTTCTGTCGTTGGAGCAGCTGAGCTGGGGTGGACGACGGCGCAGCAGGAGCGGGAAAAACCACGCAATGTTTTCTTTGACAACTATCTGTAATATAAGTAATTCTGTAAGGGCTCGTTTGAATTGGAGGATTCCAACAATGCAGGGATAGGAATAGACAGGAATAGGATAGGAATGCATGCGCAAAACAGAGAATTTAAAAACACAGGATTTTTTCCAATCTGGGTGTTTGATTCACAACAATTGGAAGATCACAGGATGCAAAGAATTGGTGAGATTAAGTCAAACCACAAGAAAATGTACGATTATAATGCTATTATGCTACTATCTCTTAGTCTTGTGCTTCATGAATAGGAATTTGAAAAGGAGGACAAGTGAAAATTAAAATTCCGTGAGACACTAAAGGAACAAATCCGTGTGCTCAGTCGACAATATATATAACTTGTAGAGTAAAAAAGAGATGCAACAAGTGTACGACCTCTTTGGCGAAGCCATGTCGTTCTCAGCATGATTGGGTTGGCCGGTGAGGATGCTCCGGCTGACTTGGCTGTCGGGGGAGGGGAAGATCTTAGGCGTCTGGAGATGGAACCCGAGGTACTGCTCCGCTGTGATGGAGGGTTTCGTCATTCGAGCAGTTCGGTGAGTTGTACGACGCCGAGGCTGAAGCAGGACAAGAGAGACAAGGTTAACCTGAGTGGAATTCTAATAGCATCTCCAATACATGACGTAAAATACATAACCACAAAGTGCTTGATGTAAAATACATCAGCCGCTCATCTCTGAACTTAACTGTTGAAACTGAATTTAACTATCGAAACTGAACTTAACTATCGAAACTGAACTTAACTGTCGAAACTGAATTTTGCTGTCGAAACTGAATTTTGCTATCGAAACTGAATGCACTAGCAAGGTGAGGCTACACGTCGGTCGCCTGACTTTTTCATCTCTGGTCAGTTGATTTTGTAGACGTTGGATACGCAATCAAGGGCCTGCAGTTCATCTTCAACCTCCACCCCCCATGAGCCGCCAGCCACCACCGGCCAAACAGCAGCCCCGCGCCGCCCACGGCCTGTGGTGCGCTGCCCCACCAACCCTGAAAACACTCCCCACCGCCGGTCCGCTGCCGCCCCAGCCATCCCTCTAGGCCCCCACGTGCCGAGCTTTTTCTCTGGCGATCCCCACGCCACCGCCCCGCCACCGGCAACCAACGCCCCCACCCTGAACCCTAAGGTACATAGTGGGGTACCTCTCCG
>NC_041385.1:328383509-328385730 GCF_002162155.2 Triticum dicoccoides | reverse complement strand
CCCCTGAAAATCAACTGACCCAAAAGTCGATTCAGTCGACTGAAGTGTAGCTAAATCGGAGCAGCATCGCAAGCAAGACCAAGAGCAAGAGCAGCAGCGCGAGCAAGAGCAATAGCAAGAGCAGACCAAGTAGGGGACCGAGAGCAAGAGTAGAGCAGCAGCGCGAGTGAGAGCTAAAGCAGCAGCAGCTCCTACTGAAGTGGACGTCGCCGCCGAGGGAGCGACGACATGGAGGAAGTGGCCGACGACGCCGCCGTGGATGGAGCCGCTCGGTGTCGGCTTGGGACCGAGCGCCGACAGCACCGTGAGATCGAATCAAGAAGAAAATGTAACGATTAGTGTACAACCTCTTTGGTGACGCTGATTAGGCTGCAGCTTCATCCGAGGAAACGGTGATGATGATGCTCTTCCGGTGGTGCAGGTGAAGACGGCCGTGTGGGAATGGAGGTGGCGCGAGAGACGAGGGGAACATCGAGGCAGCTCCTTGGAGGTGGACGACGGGGTGGCTAAACCGGCGGGATGACGAGATCGACGACGAATCCTCATCCGGTACGGTGGATGAGAGACGTCAAGGTGTTGGTGTGGACGACGTCGTCGGGGAAGAGGCTCCGGCTGGGTGGCGGACTGAGCAGGGTGTGGGGTTTTGTCGCAGATTTTCGCGGCCTCGGTGTATGAATGGGTGGGCGGATGGGATGGCAGTGGGGAACCATGGCTTAGGGATGCGCTTGTCCGAAATGTGGGGTAAGTTACGAAAGTACCCCCACCGATTTGAGGCGGTTCTTTCGGTTCAGGGGTACCACGGGCATTTCGACTGTCGGGATTTCACAATAGGTGTGAGTTTTCGCGCTCGTTGTAATTTCGGAATAGCAAGGCGCGGGTGTGGGAAATATGCCCTAGAGGCAATAATAAAATGGTTGTTATTATATTTCTTTGTTCATGATAATTCTCTATTGTTCATGCTATAATTGTATTATCCGGAAATCGTAATACATGTGTGAATACATAGACCACAACAAGTCCCTAGTGAGCCTCTAGTTGACTAGCTCGTTGATCAACAAATAGTCATGGTTTCCTGACTATGGACATTGGATGTCATTGATAACGGGATCACATCATTAGGAGAATGATGTGATGGACGAGACCCAATCCTAAGCATAGCACAAAGATCATGTAGTTCGTTTAGCTAGAGCTTTTCCAAATGTCAAGTATCATTTCCTTAGACCATGAGATTGTGCAACTCCCGGATACCGCAGGAGTGCTTTGGGTGTGCCAAACGTCACAACGTAACTGGGTGACTATAAAGGTGCACTATAGGTATCTCCGAAAGTGTCTGTTGGGTTGGCACGAATCGAGACTGGGATTTGTCACTCCGTATGACGGAGAGGTATCTCTGGGCCCACTCGGTAATGCATCATCATAATGAGCTCAATGTGACAAAGTGTCTGGTCACGGGATCATGCATTACGGTACGAGTAAAGTGACTTGCCGGTAACGAGATTGAACGAGGTATTGGGATACCGACGCGAGTCTCGGGCAAGTAACGTACCGATTGTCAAAGGAAATTGTATACAGGATTGATTGAATCCTCGACATCGTGGTTCATCCAATGAGATCATCGAGGAGCATGTGGGATCCAACATGGGTATTCAGATCCCGTTGTTGGTTATTGACCAGAGAGGTGTCTCGGTCATGTCTGCATGTCTCCCGAACCCGTAGGGTCTACACACTTAAGGTTCGGTGATGCTAGGGTTGCAGAGATATGAGTATGCAGTAACCCGAAAGTTGTTCGGAGTCCCGGATGAGATCCCGGACGTCACGAGGAGTTCCAGAATGGTCCGGAGGTGAAGAATTATATATAGGAAGTGAAGTTTCGTCCATCGGGAAAGTTTCGGGGGTCACCGGTATTGTACCGGGACCACCGGAAGGGTTCCGGGGGTCCACCGGGTGGGGCCACCTATTCCAGAGGGCCCCGAG
This sequence comes from Triticum dicoccoides, assembly GCF_002162155.2. Classification (NCBI taxonomy): domain Eukaryota; kingdom Viridiplantae; phylum Streptophyta; class Magnoliopsida; order Poales; family Poaceae; genus Triticum; species Triticum dicoccoides. The sequence continues at coordinate 328,383,756 of NC_041385.1, read as the reverse complement.
GGCTGAAGTGGGGAGGGGAACCAACCCCTGGTGGGCTGGTGCGCCCCCCACCTTGGGCCCCCCTGCACCTAGGGTTGGAAACCCTAGGGTGGGGGGGCGCCTCCACTTGCCTTGGGGGGCAAGCCACCCCCTTGGCCGCCGCCCCCGCTTGGAGATCGCATCTCCTAGGGCTGGCGCCCCACCCCTAGGGGGGCTATATAAAGTAGGGGGGAGTGAGGGCAGCCACACGCCAAGTCTCTGGCGCCTC
>NC_041385.1:328376271-328383174 GCF_002162155.2 Triticum dicoccoides | reverse complement strand
CGCAGAAGCTTGGCGAAGCCCTGCCGTGATCGCTGCTGCATCCACCACCACGCCGTCGTGCTGCTGGATCTTCATCAACCTCTCCTTCCCCCTTGCTGGATCAAGAAGGAGGAGATATCTTCCCAACCGTATGTGTGTTGAATTTGGAGGTGCTGTCCGTTTGGCGCTAGGATCTCCGGTGATTTGGATCACGACGAGTACAACTCCCTCAAACCCGTTCTCTTGAACGCTTCCGCACGCGATCTACAAGGGTATGTAGATGCACTCCCCTCTCTCGTTGCTCGATGACTCCATAGATTGATCTTGGTGAACGTAGGAAATTTTTTATTTTATGCAACGTTCCCCAATAGTGGCATCATGAGCTAGGTCTATGCGTAGTTACTATGCACGAGTAGAACACAAAGCAATTGTGGGCGTAGATGTTGCCAATTTTCATGCCACTACTAGTCTTATCTTGCTTCGACGGCATCGTGGGATGAAGCGGGTCGGACCGACCTTACACGTACGCTTACGTGAGACAGGTTCCACCGACTGACATGCACTAGTTGCATAAGGGGGCTAGCGGGTGTCTGTCTCTCCCACTTTAGTTGGAGCGGATTCGATGAAAATGGTCCTTATTAAGGGTAAATAGAAATTGGCATATCACATTGTGGTTTTACGTAGGTAAGTAGCGTTCTTGCTAAGAAACCTATAGAAGCCACGTAAAAACTTGCAACAACAATTAGAGGACGTCTAACTTGTTTTTGCAGCAAGTGCTTTGTGATGTCATATGGCCAAAGGATGTGATGAATGATATATGTGATGTATGATATGATCATGTTCTTGTAATAGGAATCACGACTTGCATGTCGATGAGTATGACAACCGGCAGGAGTCATAGGAGTTGTCTTTATTTTTGTATGACCTGCGTGTCATTGAAGAACGCGATGTAAATTACTTTACTTTATTGCTAAACGTGTTAGCCATAGAAGTAGAAGTAGTCGTTGGCGTGACAACTTCATGAAGACACGATGATGGAGATCATGGTGTCATGCCGATGACGAAGATGGAGATTAAAGGAGCAATATGATATTGGCCATATCATGTCACTATTTGATTGCATGTGATGTTTATCATGTTTTACATCTTATTTGCTTAGAACGATGGTAGCTTAAATAAGATGATCCCTCTAAATAATTTCAAGAAAAGTGTTCCCCCTAACTATGCACCGTTGCGAAGGTTCGTTGTTTCGAAGCACCACCTGATGATCGGGTGTGATAGATCCTAACGTTCTAATACAACCGGTGTAAGCCAGATTTACACACGCAATACACTTAGGTTGACTTGACGAGCCTAGCATGCACAGACATGGCCTTGGAACACGGAAGACCGAAAGGTCGAGTATGATTCGTATAGAAGATATGATCAACATGAAGATGTTCACTGATGTTAACTAGTCCGTCTCACGTGATGATCGGACACGGCCTAGTTGACTCGGATCATGTTTCACTTAGATGACTAGAGGGATGTCAATCTAAGTGGGAGTTCATTGAATAATTTGATTAGATGAACTTAATTATCATGAACTTAGTCTAAAACCTTTGCAATATGTCTTGTAGATCAAATGGCCAACGCTCATGTCCACCTCAACTTCAACCCGTTCCTAGAGAAAACCAAGCTGAAAGATGATGCCAGCAACTATACGGACTGGGTCCAGAACCTGAGGATCATCCTCATAGCTGCCAAGAAAGATTATGTCCTAGAAGCGCCGCTAGGTGAAGCACCAATCCCAGAGAACCAAGACGTTATGAACGCTTGGCAGTCTCATGCTGATGATTACTCCCTCATTCAGTGCGGCATGCTTTACAACTTAGAACCGGGGCTCCAAAGGCGTTTTGAGAAACACGGAGCATATTAGATGTTCAAAGAGCTGAAAATGGTTTTCCAAGCTCATTCCCGGGTCGAGAGATATGAAGTCTCCGACAAGTTCTTCAGCTGTAAGATGGAGGAAAATAGTTCTGTCAGTGAGCACATACTCAAGATGTCTGGGTTGCACAACCGCCTGACTGAGCTGGGAGTTAATCTCCCGGATGACGCGGTCATTGACAGAATTCTTCAGTCGCTTCCACCAAGCTACAAGAGCTTTGTGATGAACTTGAATATGTAGGGGATGGAAAAGACCATTCCTGAGGTATATTCAATGCTGAAATCAGCGGAGGTAGAGATCAAGAAGGAACATCAAGTGTTGATGGTGAATAAAACCACTAAGTTCAAGAAAGGCAAGGGTAAGAAGAACTTCAAGAAGGACGGCAAGAGAGTTGCCACGCCTGGTAAACCAGTTGCCGGAAGAAGTCAAACAACGGACCCAAGCCTGAGACTGAGTGCTTTTATTGCAAGCGAAGTGGTCACTGGAAGTGGAACTGCCCCAAGTACTTAGCGGACAAGAAGGCCAGCAAAACCAAAGGTATATGTGATATACATGTAATTGATGTGTACCTTACCAGTTCTCGTAGTAGCTCCTGGGTATTTGATACCAGTGCGGTTGCTCATATTTGTAACTCAAAGCAGGAGCTGCGGAATAAGCGGAGACTGGTGAAGGACGAGCTGACGATGCGCGTCGGGAATGGTTCCAAGGTCGATGTGATCACCGTCGGCACACTACCTCTACATTTACCTACGGGATTAGTTTTAAACCTCAATAATTGTTATTTAGTACCAGCTTTGAGCATGAACATTGTATCAGGATCTCGTTTAATTCAAAATGGCTACTCATTTAAATCCGAGAATAATGGTTGTTCTATTTATATGAGAGATATGTTTCATGGTCATGCCCCGCTGGTGAATGGTTTATTCTTAATGAATCTCGAGCGTAATGTTACACATATTCATAGTGTGAATACCAAAAGATGTAAAGTTGATAATAATAGTCCCACATACTTGTGGCACTGCCGCCTTGGTCACATTGGTGTCAAGAGCATGAAGAAGCTCCATGCTGATGGACTTTTAGAGTCTCTAGATTATGAATCGTTTGACACATGCGAACCATGCCTCATGGGCAAAATGACCAAGACTCCGTTCTCCGGAACAATGGAGCGAGCAACCAACTTATTGGAAATCATGCATACTGATGTGTGCGGTCCAATGAGCGTTGAGGCTCGCGGAGGATATTGTTATGTTCTCACTCTCACTGGTGACTTGAGTAGATATGGGTATGTCTACTTGATGAAACACAAGTGTGAGACCTATGAAAAGTTCAAGGAATTTCAGAATGAGGTAGAGAATCAACGTGACCGAAAGATAAAGTTCTTACGATGAGATCATGGGGGAGAATATTTAAGTCACGAATTTTGTACGCACTTAAGGAAATGTGGAATCATTTCACAACTCACGCCTCCTGGAACACCTCAGCGTAATGGTGTGTCCGAACATCATAATCGCACTCTATTGGATATGGTGTGATCTATGATGTCACTTACCGATTTACCGCTATCATTTTGGGGATACGCTCTAGGACAGCCACATTCACTTTAAATAGGGCACCATCTAAATCCGTTGAGACGACACCGTATGAATTATGGTTTGGGAAGAAACCTAAGCTGTCGTTTCTAAAAGTTTGGGGATGCGATGCTTATGTCAAGAAACTTCAACCTGAGAAGCTCGAACCCAAGTCGGAAAAATGTGTCTTCATAGGATACCCTAAGGAAACCATTGGGTATACCTTCTACTTAAGATCCGAGGGCAAGATTTTTGTTGCCAAGAAGAGGTCCTCTCTGGAGAAAGAGTTTCTCTCGAAAGTATTAAGTGGGAGGAAAGTAGAGCTTGATGAAGTACTACCTCTTGAAACTGTAAGTAGCGCAACTCAGGAAATTGTTCCTGTGGTTCCTACACCGACAAGAGAGGAGGTTAATGATGATGATCAAGATACTTCGGATCAAGCTCCTACTGAACTTCGAAGGTCCACAAGGACACGTTCCGCACCAGAGTGGTACGGCAACCCTGTCTTGGAAATCATGTTGTTAGACAATGGTGAATGTTTGAACTATGAAGAAGCGATGGCGGGCCCAGATTCCAACAAATGGCTTGAAGCGATGCAATCCGAGATAGGATCCATGTATGAAAACAAAGTGTGGACTTTGACAGACTTGCCCGATGATCGGCGAGCGATAGAAAACAAATGGATCTTTAAGAAGAAGACGGACGCGGATGGTAATGTTACCATATATAAAGCTCGACTTGTCGCTAAGGGTTATCCACAAGTTCAAGGGATTGACTACGATGAGACATTCTCTCCCGTAGCGAAGCTGAAGTCCGTCCGAATCATGTTAGCAATTGCCGCATACTATGATTATGAGATATGGCAAATGGACGTCAAAACGACATTCCTTAACGGTCACCTTAAGGAAGAACTGTATATGATGCAACCGGAAGGTTTTGTCGACCCTAAGAATGCTAACAAGGTATGCAAGCTCCAGCGCTCCATCTATGGGTTGGTGCAAGCATCTCGGAGTTGGAACATTCGTTTTAATGAGATGATCAAAGCGTTTGGGTTTACGCAGACTTATGGAGAAGCCTGCGTTTATAAGAAAGTGAGTGGGAGCTCTGTAGCATTTCTCATATTGTATGTGGATGACATACTTTTAATGGGAAATGATATAGAACTTTTGGACAGCATTAAGGCCTACTTGAATAAGTGTTTTTCAATGAAGGACGTTGGAGAAGCTGCTTACATATTAGGCATCAAAATCTATAGAGATAGATCAAGACGCCTCATAGGTCTTTCAAAAAGCACATACCTTGATAAGATATTGAAGAAGTTCAATATGGATCATTCCAAGAAGGGGTTCTTGCCTGTGTTGCAAGATGTGAAATTGAGCTCGGCTCAATGCCCGACCACGGCAGAATATAGAGAAAAGATGAGTGTCGCCCCCTATGCCTCAGCCATAGGGTCTATCATGTATGCCATGACCTGTACCATACCTTATATAAATGTTGACGTAAGTTTGGTAGGAAGGTACCAAAGTAATCCTGGCATGGAACACTGGATAGCGGTCAAGAACATCCTTAAGTACCTGAAAAGGACTAAGGATATGTTTCTCGTATATGGAGATGACGAAGAGCTTGTCGTAAAGGGTTACGTCGATGCTAGCTTCGACACAGATCTGGATGACTCTAAGTCACAAACCGGATATGTGTATATTTTGAATGGTGGGGAAGTAAGCTGGTGCAGTTGCAAGCAGATCATCGTGGTGGGATCTACATGTGAAGCGGAGTACATGGCAGCCTTGGAGGCAGCGCATGAAGCTATCTGCGTGAAGGAGTTCATCACCGACCTAGGAGTCATACCCAATGCGTCGGGGCTGATCACACTCTTCTGTGACAACACTGGAGCTATTGCTCTTGCCAAGGAGCCCAGGTTTCACAAAAAGACCAGGCACATCAAGTGTCGCTTCAACTCCATTCGTGAAAATGTTCAAGATGGAGACATAGATATTTGTAAAGTGCATACGAACCTGAATGTAGCAGATCCGTTGACTAAACCTCTCCCTAGAGCAAAACATGATCAACACCAGAATGCAATGGGTGTTCGATACATCACAATGTAACTAGATTATTGACTCTAGTGCAAGTGGGAGACTGTTGGAAATATGCCCTAGAGGCAATAATAAAATGGTTATTATTATATTTCTTTGTTCATGATAATTGTCTATTGTTCATGCTATAATTGTATTATCCGGAAATCGTCATACATGTGTGAATACATAGACCACAACAAGTCCCTAGTGAGCCTCTAGTTGACTAGCTTGTTGATCAACAAATAGTCATGGTTTCCTGACTATGTACATTGGATGTCATTGATAACGGGATCACATCATTAGGAGAATGATGTGATGGATGAGACCCAATCCTAAGCATAGCACAAAGATCGTGTAGTTCGTTTCGCTAGAGCTTTTCCAAATGTCAAGTATCATTTCCTTATACCATGAGATTGTGCAACTCCCGGATACCGTAGGAGTGCTTTGGGTGTGCCAAACGTCACAACGTAACTGGGTGACTATAAAGGTGCACTACGGGTATCTCTGAAAGTGTCTGTTGGGTTGGCACGAATCGAGACTAGGATTTGTCACTCCGTATGACGGAGAGGTATCTCTGGGCCCACTCGGTAATGCATCATCATAATGAGCTCAATGTGACCAAGTGTCTGGTCATGGGATTATGCATTACGGTACGAGTAAAGTGACTTGTCGGTAATGAGATTGAACGAGATATTGGGATACCGACGATCGAGTCTCGGGTAAGTAACGTACCGATTGACAAAGGGAATTGTATACGTGATTGATTGAATCCTCGACATCGTGGTTCATCCGATCAGATAATCGAGGAGCATGTTGGATCCAACATGGGTATCCAGATCCCGCTGTTGGTTATTGACCGGAGAGGCGTCTTGGTCATGTCTGCCTGTCTCTCGAACCCGTAGGGTCTACACACTTAAGGTTCGGTGATGCTAGGGTTGCAGAGATATGAGTATGCAGTAACCCGAAAGTTCTTTGGAGTCTCGGATGAGATCCTGGACGTCATGAGGAGTTCCGGAATGGTCCGCAGGTGAAGAATTATATATAGGAAGTGCAGTTTCGGCCATCGAGAAAGTTTCGGGGGTCACCGGTATTGTACCGGGACCACCGGAAGGGTCCCGGGGGTCCACCGGGTGGGGCCACCTATCCCGGAGGGCCCCGTGGGCTGAAGTGGGGAGGGGAACCAGCCCCTGGTGGGATGGTGCGCCCCCCTTGGGCCCCCCTGCGCCTAGGGTTGGAAACCCTAGGGTGGGGGGGCGCCTCCACTTGCCTTTGGGGGCAAGCCACCCCCTTGGCCACCGCCCCCCTTGGAGATGCCATCTCCTAGGGCCGGCGCCCCCCCAGTGGGCCTATA
>NC_041385.1:328373669-328375997 GCF_002162155.2 Triticum dicoccoides | reverse complement strand
GCCCTGCCGTGATCGCTGCTGCATCCACCACCACGCCGTTGTGCTGCTGGATCTTCATCAACCTCTCCTTCCCCCTTGCTGGATCAAGAATGAGGAGACGTCTTCCCAATCGTACGTGTGTTGAAAGCGGAGGTGCTGTCCGTTCGGCGCTAGGATCTCCGGTGATGTGGATCACGACGAGTACGACTCCCTCAACCCCGTTCTCTTGAACGCTTCCGCACGCGATCTACAAGGGTATGTAGATGCACTCCCCTCTCTCGCTGCTAGATGACTCCATAGATTGATCTTGGTGAACATAGGAATTTTTTTATTTTATGCAACGTTCCCCAACAGCGGGTTGAGATGGAGGGAGTTGTCGAAGCACAACGAAACAAAGATATATCTTAAATATTTCGGGCTAACAAGGCGCGGGTTGAAATTTCCGGACAAGCCTAACGTGTACTGTACCAAATAAATGCGCACTACGAATGTCATTCAAAACTTTGAATTCATGTTATGTTCAATTAAAATATTTCGCTACGTGTATAATGCATGCAACCTACTACTCAAATGAACGTTTTAGTGCATTCCAAACGTATATACTACCGCTTCAATATGAACTAAATTTGAATTCGTTTCTCTATTTGTATAAGATCTACGGTAATGATTGTTGTGAAGTCGAAGCATTTGAATTCGTTTCTCTGTTTTAATAAGATTTACAATCATTTGTCAACTTAAACCATCGTTTGTGTATTATCTTCACAGGACACCACATGATTAGTCTCGAGTTACATATGAACTATGTGTACTATATGAACTCGAACTCGATTTTTTGAATCCACTTTATGTTGATTTCAAATCACATTACATTTCTAGCTCTAGCTAGATCTTCATAATCTAAACCATGTCTCATATGTATAATGTGTTTATCACATTATGTATGGTGCCCCGCCCCCTACGCCTACAAGTATTTAGATGTGAGTTGCAAACACCACACATTACCACAAATTCAAATAAAATGTGAGAATGTTCGATATATAGTATTGTTTAGATTGTTCGATATTTAGTTGTAAGCTGCAAATGCCACACATTATCACAAATTCAAATAAAATGTGAGATTTTTTGATGTATAGTATGGCTTAGATTGTTCGGCATTTAGCTATGAGTTGCAAACGCCATGCATTATCACATTATGGTATAACATGTGCACAACACGTGTATCACCGCTATATTCATGCATGCATATGTTTAAAACACTGTGATCTCCTATTCAAATATATGAATCCGCTTTCATATCAAATTATGATCTTTGTTAGTCTCTTACACCCACACAATCCTCTAACCTTTGTAGCAACCACTAACATTCTCTCATGCAGGCACACGCCCTCCTCGCCCTCCCCCTCCCTCGGCATTCTATCCACCGGGCACATACATTTTTTTTCTTTAGGTCGTTCTCCCAGAGTCTCCACAACTCCTTTCCGACACACACCGATCGATAAACCTCTCCAGCGATGCCTGCCTACAACATACACACACACCTTCAATCTCCTCCTTTATGTGTCCTTGCCCCGTGTCTCTCATACGGTCACACACACGTATAAACTCTCGCACCCTCTTTTCATCGACCTCACAACTGCACACTCCTTCCCCTATCTAGCTAGTAGCTGGGCCTCTCGCACCACCTCCTAGCTCCATTCTCTCTGTCTATCCGTCTCACTGGGCCTTATTTGCCTCTAACAAATGGACGTACACCGACCGATCTCTCGCTATACATATAGCTAGCTAGGTCCTTATAACTCGTCTTTACCCACGCGTCGATCGATCTACCTCATTAGTTGTGTCTCTCCCTTCCTCCGACAAACAACAATTGATCTACCGATCTAGTTAGGTTTGCTTACCAAACACATGGTTCCCCTTCATCATCCATGGATGCGTCCCGACAGATCTATCACACACAGGCACACACAGAAACACATCCCCACTCTTATTGATAACATTGCAGTTCCACCCTCAGTTTGTCTAGTAGGCCTCTCCCACCATTTTCGAGAAGCAACTCCATCACCCATCCAGCAATCTACCCCTCTCCCTCCCTCTCTCTCTCCTATCTCTCTCTGTCCCATCATATTTACCGTCCTTCAGTTATGTATGGATGTCGACCGATCTCCCTCAAGACATAGTTGTGTCTCTCCTTCTCAACACATATACGAGTTGTTCTACCTCTATTGTTAGGCCTCTGCCTACCCCTCCCCCCACCCCCCTCCCCCCCCACACACACCGATACATCGAGCACTCTAGTCACGTCTCCCTGCCACACACAAAATTGGCATGTGCCCTCTAACGTTCCGGTAG
>NC_041385.1:328314898-328373136 GCF_002162155.2 Triticum dicoccoides | reverse complement strand
CGGTTTTTATCTCTTACACACACCCACGTAGCTGGGGGAAGTGCATGAAGACAAGAGGTGCATGCACGGCGCACGTACTCCCGTATCTTTCCCAACCACACCCGCGCGGGTACACGGTGGAGCTCATTTCTGTACGAAAAAGGCAACCCACGTGGTAATTTGGCATGTGTACGGGTTGTCCACTTGGTGGAGGGAGGATCATCTACCACGGGTGAACAAACAAATTGCGACTTGACGCGTTATGTTAAATTAAAAAAGAGGCAAACCATGTGGGGCCTAACTTAGAGGAAAGGCTCTATACACTGGAGTACTTTTCATGTGTCCCGTCAACTCGCAGAACGAGCAGAAGCTTGCTTAGTAAGCCGTCTCCCCCGCCCACAGGCGCAGTGGCTCGCAGGATGAGGTGAAGCTTGCTCCGCCTTACGCCCGCTCCCTCGCCCATGCGCGCGGTGGCTCGCAGGACGAGGAGAAAAATTTACTACTCCCTCCGTTTACTCCTAATCCCTACTACCTTGGTTATAGAGATTATATCATATTGTTTGGAATATATATGTCCTTTAGTAGATTTCAATATGAACTACTAGTACATACTCCAAACACTGATGTACATAGACGTATTTTAGAGTGTAGATTCACTCATTTTGCTCCGTATGTAGCACTCTCCCTCGCCCCTCGACCCTCGCCCACGTGGTGGACGTGCAGCAATTCATTCGATCGCATATAGCTAGAACAGTATATACTGCATTATCATTATTGCTCAACTTCCCAAAGAGGCAAAGAGCCAAGCGCAAGGTTAATATTTTGGAGATGCCAAGCGCAAGGTTATAGGAGAACGAGTAGTAGGTGCCGCATCATATATAAATAAAGTTTTTTTTCTTTAGTGGCACGTACGCAATATGATAGGTTCATATGGAGAGAAAAGGAAACGGCTCCACTATATACATAGTCAGGACGGGCTAGCCTACACGGTTGCCTGCTGGGGTTGCTCTCTTCACACTCTCTCACACAAAACGATTGTGGTCACATCTCTAACATCTCGGCGGATCACGTCCGCCGGGGGAAGGGGTGGATGCTTAGTGCAGATGCGGTTGCCGTTGCCGACAGTGAAAACCCACTATCGGCATGTCCCGATCAGGGGTCCCCACCGTTCTCTCTCACAAAGCCGGTGAGGTTGCCTTCGTCCCTTGCTCACTGCCGCAACGTGGGCAGTTGCCGCCTCCCGCCGCCCTCCTCAAGGTTGAGCTACGTCCTGACATCCCTCGGGTACAACTCCCTTTACAGCCGGCTTGCACCACTGCTCCATCTGCCCACATCACTCCCTGTAGATATTTCTCTACTTCTTTGCCCCTCACATACCTCTACTGGCTTCTACGTACTGTATTCGTGATGAGTTTATGTCTCATCAACTAGTCCCAGTAATCTTATTCTAATCACGCTTCTTCAATTTCTTTGCCACAGGGATGCTCATCTCGACTTTGGTGAAACTGCACAAAATGATCCGATGGTGAAAAGGTTGCAAACTTCATTTATTAGGAAGGTTGAACGTTGCCAACAAATTGAAGCCTGGTTAGGGTTCACGGTTCAAGGGCTAGGGACTGCATGGATCGTTTTTTTTCTTTAGTTGGCTCTGTTCCAAAATAAGTGTCAACTTTAGTAGTAGTACAACTTTGTACTAAAGTTTGCACAAAGTTGAGACACTTATTTTGGAATGGAGGGAATACATATTTGCTATGATCTGTCAATCATTGAGATGCAATAGGATGCATGTTAGTCTCCTTTGTATTTGATGAAATGTTGCAACGGGCAACCTTGGACGCAAGATACATGTAACAGAAGCTGGAAGCTTCATAGCATTGTACAAATTTATCTCGCTGATAAATTACAGTACGTACTATACTAGTAATTCCTCTGTTCCTAAATATAAGTCTTTGTAGAGATTTCACCATGAACCACATGCGGATGTGTATAGATGCATTTTAAGTGTAGATTCATTCATTTTGTTCCGTATGTAGTTCACCTAGTGGAATCTCTACAAAGACTTATCTACTAGTAATAGCTAGCCTGCAGTACTAGGAATTCTCTATCCTCTCCTTGAGCCACATCATCAAAATTAATGTAGTCGTTAGATGAACTAAATCAGTCCATAGTAGACGTGAGAGGCTCTGCACTAAGCCACATGCAAGCATGCAGAAATACTGTGGCATGCATGTGAGTGGGTTTTAAATCACATCAACATGTCTGCATGCAAGCATGCACCGGTAGCATGCATGTAAGTTTGCTTTTAAGTCCCATTAACATTTCAAAAAGTAAAATATAATCCCATTATGCAGTAGGAGTTGGCTGATCTTTTTTCCTTACGTGGGATGATCTAAATGATGATGGGAGTTTATTTAGTTTGGCTACAACATTTGTCATGCGGTTATATAGTTTTTTTAGTTCTACGAAATCGATACTTGTGCGCAGATAGATATACGGCTGTTCCACGGCAACGCGCGGGGACTCATCTAGTAATATTTAGGAACGAAGGGAGTACTATGTAAAGAGTTAGGTGTCGCAGGTGATAGTGTGAGGTGGGCCATGTAATCACTGAGCCTGCGTGTTTTCACTGCTCTTGCACTCCTCCGTTGTAAGAATGGAGAAAATTGTAATGTAGTAGTACCTCCTTTCGCCGAAAGCGTGGGACATCCAGCAGTCCTACCACCTCAGTAATAAAGACCAATGAGCCGTCAAATCACATAGACCCAGCAATAAGTTGGACGGATGAAGCAACCATCGCTCTTGCGCCAGTGAGAGGTGGCGTCCGCTTTGCCCGGGCATGAATGCGTCACCGATTCTTTGGAGCGGCGCTGACCGTTTCGGGCAAGATGCGCGCGCGGGCGATGGAGGGGCTTTGGGTGGGCCAGGCTGGTCAGTTGCGGGCGTGGCAGCTATCCGCATGTCCCTACCTGACATGCCCGGAAACAAGAGGATGCACCAAATCTCGCGACTAAAATTGTACACTACACACCATCTCTCTGTAGGAGTAGGTCGATCTATCGCTCTCTCTAACACACACATGCTGTTAGACACACACACACACACACACACGCACGCACGCACGCATGCACACACACGCACCTTGGTCCCGTTGCACCTTCTAACGTGACTTATTACACCTAGACAGAGGGAGTAGTAAGTATACGAGATATGGTGGCACACTGACTTAAGCCGAATACAAGTGCCCAAAATTGTGTGCATGTTATAATAAGGATTCACTTAAAACAGTACATGAGCGAACAGAGGGATCCATTGGACAATGTTCCCAAGCAGTAGCGAGATGTGTGAGGTAAGATACACCGCTGGCGCTTTTAATTTTTCTTATTAATTTGTTTGTTTCACCCTCTGACTGGTGGGACCCAACGTACTACGTGGAGAGAGGTAAGGTGACTAAGGCTGCATTATTTCTGCACCACTGTGGATAGTCTTACCACCAAAGCCACATGACAAGATTATGACTGAAATCCCAATGATTCCCAAACACACAAAAAAACATGGCATGCTTGTCACATGAATGCAGGAATGTATAAAAGGTTATTTTCCTCTCGTTGAACATAACGGGATGGTTGTGTAGCTAGTTAGCCTGTTCGTTCATCAAACTTGAGGTCTCGGGTTCGATAACTACACTTGAGCATAATTTGTGCCAGGAGGATTCTTTGAATAGTCAAAATGGATGGATACGGAGCTATACGATCTCGTAGTGACCGTATAATCACCTCATCACGTATAAGCTGCAGCCTCGGCGCTTGTTTTCTAGGGTTTGCACGCTTCACACTCTCTCTCCAGTATATATACATGCTGGAGCCTTAGTGCTTGTAGTTGCTCTCTTCACACTCTCTCGCCCTCTCCAGATCTAAACAAGACTTCGTTGGCCTCTCTCTCCCCTCACTGCTGCTCAAAGAGCCGGCAGGATCCGTCCGCCGGGAAGGGAAGGAGGCTTAACACTGTCGCCATCGGCGAGGGAGGGAATCCACTACCGGTGCAGCTGTTCACTTTCACCCAGCGGCAGCGCGGGAGGGCCTCCGACCCCTTCTTCTTTGCCGTTGTATCATCGCCCACCGAACCACGCCCCAAGAACCTGAAGGTATAATTTACTTACTCCACATGCATTGCTCTAGTTGCATGTATACCATGAATCTAGGACGTTCAAAGAGGAAAGGAGGAGGGGAAAGTATTGGGAAAAGTTCTATATACCATGAATCTAGGACGTGGTTCAAAGAGAAAATGAAGGGGGAAAGTTGTATAGCATGAATCTAGGACATGGTTCAAAGAGGAAAGGAATGGGGGAAAGTAGTGGGGAAAGTTGTATCGCATAAATCTAGGACGTGGTTCAAAGAGGAAAGGAAGGGGCAAAAGTACTAGTACAGACTGGCTATCCAGCACCTACGTTGGTCGAAAAGGGAAAACAATGACAAACGCAGTATGCACATCTGTAATGAATTAATCTTTTGTTTTGGGGGACAAGGCTGTTGAGTTTGAGCAGGACTAGATTTGATGCGCTCACATAGGGAAAGGTGTCTGAAGATAACAAAACTGGGACCAACACAAATATGCTCCTTGGTTGTTTGTTCTTTGTTGCAACAGACCGTGCATGACCCCAGTACATTGGTAGATGCACATGGTGCTGGTGCATCCACTGTCCCATGCAACTCATTAGTTGTTGCTAATGTCAGCGTTCTGGGAACGGGGGTACCCAGACTTGCATGCCTGCGGCCTGCGGCGTGGCTCAGGGAGTGGCCCAGTATGGCCCATCTTCATCAACACATACTCAAGACCCTCGTGAGGGGCCAATCCTCGTGGGGCAGACGACAGGAGGCTTCCTCGGGCACAGCCTCGTCAGGCTGGCTCGCGAGGAGGCGGAGAGATCAAGGCGGGGTACCTCACAAGGTGCCCATGACGCAAGCCATGACAACCGAGGCCAGGCGGGCGCCAGGCGGGCGCCGGCCTACACAGAGTCCTTGTTTCCTCTTTGGTGCAAAGGGGGCAAGCACAGGCAAGAGTATGAAGCAAAGGCAACCATTTCGGTGCAACAAGACCAAGACCAGCAGGACGGCAGGATGGAGGTCATCGTGGAGCCCAAGCCGGCGTCACCGTCAGGGTCTTTGGTAGGCGAGGACAGACTTTAGTCAGGATAAGTGTACTAGATGTTCCCCTTCAAAATGGCCAATTGTTGGCGCCCTTCCCGCTCAATATTTGGGAAGAGTCTCAGGGCCTCCCTCTATAAATAGAGCTAGCCACCACAGAGCAGAGGGGAGGAGATTTTGGGTAGACTAGAGAGAGAGAGAGGCGACTGAACTCACCCAAGCAGTTCATCGCACCAGCCAAGAACAGCCCCTCGCGATGTTGTTCTTCCTTGTACTATTCATCATCAGCCCCAGAGGCAATCCACCACACCACAAACTGGAGTAGGGTATTACACCACAATGGTGGCCTAAACCAATATAAATCTTGCGTCCCTTGTGTTATTCTTCGTGTAGTTTAGATCCTTGCGAGGCAACAAGATGTGGGTAGGCAGGAGGTGTGATCTCCGCGTGCACCCCAGAGTTCGAACCTTGAGGGTCTGCCGGGACCCATAATCTGACATTTGGCGTGCCAGGTAAGGGAGCGTCGGAACTTTCCCTTCCACCGACCCGCTCTCCGCCAACACCGCGGTTCGCCCTCATGATGGGCAATGCGCCACCCGCTCCGGTCGCCAGCGCCAGCACGGGGGCTAGGGGGCTTCGAGCCTTGGCCCCCGCCTCGCGACAGGTGCGATGGCCGAACAAGTTCAAGACGGAGATGCCACCGCGCTACAACGGCACGGCCGATCTGCTGGCTTTCCTGCTGGCATACGAGGAGGCCGTCCTCAAGCCAAGGGCGACGACAGGGTCATGGCTAACTGGTTTCCCATGGCCCTCACAGGTGTCCCACGCATGTGGCTACTCCACCTACCGACTGCTTCCATGGCCTCTTGGGGGGAGCTGCACGGCCTCTTCCTCGCCCAGTATGCTCCACCGGCGCACCCGGTCGTCGCAGCTCTCCTAGGTGGCTCGCAGGCACCACCTTCAGGCCGCCACATCAAGTCATTCGTCCGCCAGATCGGCGCCGCTTCTGTGCTGCATGGGGTTCCTACGGGCGCGGCGGCGCCTAAAGCCGATCTGGCCTTCAGCTCGGATGATCACCCCTCCAACTCAACCTGCTCGGGCACGCTCCCAATGCTGTGCACCCCCACCATCTGTCAGGTGGCCGTCACCAGGACCCTCATCGACGGCGGTGCTGGCCTTAGCGTGCTCTGGGAGGAGGCCTTCAGCCTCCTCCACGTACCGCCGGAGCGGCTGCAGCCCAGCAAGCCCTTCTTGGGCGTCGGAGGCGGCTCCACCGGCTCCCTGGGGCAGATCCGCCTTCCGGTGACCTTCGGCACCTACGACAACTTCCGCACGGAGCTAATCGACTTCGACATCGCCCCCATCAGCCTCCCATACAACGCCATCCTCGGCTACCTGGCACTAGCCCGGTTCATGGCCGCAACTCACCCAGCGTACAACCTCGTGAAGATGCCCGGGAGTAGCGGCGTCCTCACCGTGTCTGGAGACACCGGGGATGCGTTGCAAGCGCTCAAGCTTACCTTCAAGGCTGCAGTGGTGGTGCAGCCCGCCAGCTCAGACGCCCCTGAGCCCAAGGGGGCTGCACCGGCCAAGAAGAAGCAGCTATTCACCCAAGACAAGGCGGAAACCAAGCAGGTACTAGTCGATGAGGACGGATCTACTAGCGCCACCTTCACCATAGGCGCCAACCTCGAGCCTGAGTAGGAGGAGGCCTTGGTGAAGTTCCTACGCGCGAACAAGAAGGTATTCGCGTGGGAACCTGATGAGCTAGCAGGGCTCTCGAGGGGCGTAATTGAGAAGCACCTCAACGTGTGCCCCAACGTGCGCCCCGTGAAGCAGAAGGCGAGGCAACAGTCCACGGAGAAGCAAGCTTTCATCGTCCAAGAGACCCGCAAGTTGGAGGCAGCAGGGGTCATTCGCAAGGTCTGCTACCCAGATTGGTTGGCTAACCCGGTTGTCATGCCAAAGAAGGGGGGAAAGGAATGCATGTGTGTTGACTTCACCAACCTCAACAAGGCCTGCCCGCAGGATCCATTCCCACTCCCTCGCATCAACCAGATCGTCGACTCCACCGCTGAGTGCGACTTGTTGTGCTTCCTGGATGCCTTCTCCGGCTATCACCAGATAAAGATGGCAGTAGAAGATGTAGAAAAGACGGCTTTCCTGACCTCGTGTGGAGTGTAATACTATACATGCATGTCGTTTGGGCTGCGCAATGTAGGTGCGACCTTCCAGCGGCTGATGCACATCATCTTGGGTCGGCAGCTCGGGAGGAATGCTGAGGCTTACGTTGATGACATTGTGGTCAAGTCTCGGGAGGCAAAAACCCTGATACAGGACTTGGAGGAAACCTTCGCGAGCCTTAACAAAGTGGACCTGCGGCTCAACCCGGAGAAGTGTGTGTTTGGACTCCCCTCGGGCAAGCTCCTAGGCTTCCTCGTATCCCAACGGGGCATCGAGGCCAACCCAGAAAAGGTAAAAGCAGTCGAGGACATGAGCCCGCCGAAGACCCTCAGAGAGATGCAGAAGCTCACCGGGAGTGTGACCGCACTGGGACATTTCATCTCCAAGCTGGGGGAACAAGCGTTGCCCTTCTTCAAGCTGATGAAGAAGAAGGGCCCCTTTGAATGGACCGAAGAGGCCGACAAGGCGTTCCAGGATCTCAAAAGGTACTTATACAGCCCTCCGGTGATGGTGGCTCCGCGTCCTCAAGAGCCCCTGGTGCTCTACCTTGCGGCCACCCCCTACTCTACCAGCACAGCCCTGGTGGCTGTTAGGGAGGAGCGTAGGACCAAGGCCGCAGCAACCGTCCCGGTCAAAGCAAAGCAGTACCAAGAGGGCCTCACAGAGACCGCGACTGCGGCCGAGAAGGACCAGCCGCTGCAGGGAAGCACACCCAGGACAGAAGAGGCCCCTCCTCTAAGCGACCAGCCGCTGGGGGCTCCATTTTCTCGGGAGGCGCCCCAGCCTCCGGAGGGCGCTAGCAGCGCCAGCACTCCCCACCTCGTCGAGCACCCTGTGTACTACATCAGCACGGTGTTGCGGGACGCGAGGGCGCGGTACCCCATGCCTCAGAAACTCCTCCTCGCGCTATTGGTAGACTCGCGCAAGCTGCGGCACTATTTCCAAGGCCATCCCATCAAGGTCGTCTCAGCATATCCCTTGGAAAGGGTGCTCAGGAGCCCCAACTCAGCTGGAAGAGTCGCTGAGTGGAACATCGAGCTGCAAGCGTTTCAGATAGAATTCAGCACAACCAGAGTCATCAAGGGGGCCGCGCTTGCGGACTTCCTGACGGAGTGGGCAGAAGCGCCATGCCTTGAGGCTGGCGAGGATCGATCACTCTCCCCGGGAAGCGAGGCACCCGACGGTTGGGTCATGTATTTCGACGGGGCATTCTCCCGACACGGCACGGGGGCTGGTGCGGTGCTCGTATCTCCTACTCAAGACTAGCTCTACTACGCCGTGAAACTCTGTTTCCAGCACGAAGAAAAGGTATCCAACAACATAGCAGAATACGAAGGCCTGATAGCAGGCCTGAAAGCCGCAGTCGCCCTGGGGGTGAAGCGCCTCACCATCAAGGGTGATTCGCAGCTCCTCGTCAACTTCTCCAACAAAGTATACGAGCCGAAGGACGAGCACATGGAAGCCTACCTCGCGGAAGTCCGCTGGATGGAGAAGCAGTTCTGGGGGCTAGAGTTGCAGCATGTGCCTCGCGGCACCAATCAAGAGGCTGATGACATCTCCAAAAGGGCATCCAGGCGGCTACCTCAGGAGCCTGGCGCCTTCGAGGAGCGGCTCTTCAAGCCCTCGGTGATGCCATCACTGTCAAGCACGGCACAACCTCGGGAGGAGCTCCCCCAGCCACCTGCCTCGGGAACCCCGAGCTGCGGCCCAACCTCAGGAGCGCGCCTGCTCCTGGCGCTGGAGCCTCCGGAAGGGTGCTGGATCACAAAGCTCAGGAGCTACCTGACACGAGGCACCTTGTTAGAAAAGGAGGAGGAAGCGGAGCGTGTGGCACGGCAGGCCACGGCATACTGCCTCAAGGATGGAGAGCTCTACCGGAGACGACCGAATGATGTGTCCTTATGTTGCATTTCCAAGGAGCAAGGGAAGGAGCTACTGGCAGACATACATGGTGGAGACTGTGGGCATCACCCGTCGTCACAGAATCTCATTGGCAAGGCGTTCCGCAGCGGGTTCTACTGGCCCACGGCACTCAATGATGCTGTGGAACTGGTGAAAGCTTACGAGGCCTGTCAGTTCCATGCCAAGCAGATCCATCAGCCGGCGGGAGGTCTGCAGATTATACCCCTCTCATGGCCATTCATAGTCTGGGGACTGGATATCCTAGGTCCGTTCCCTCGGGCGCCAGGAGGCTACGGCTACCTCTACGTCGCCGTGGACAAGTTCACCAAGTGGGCTGAGGTGGAAGCTATCCGCACCATCCCCGCAGGCTCCGGGGTCAAGTTCATCAAGGGCCTCGTGAGCCGATTTGGGGTGCCGAACCGCATCATCACCGACGATGGTTCGCAGTTCACCAGTAACCTCTTCAAAACATACTGTGCTAACCTTGGAACGCATATATGCTACGCTTCGGTGGCGCATCCGCGGAGCAACGGTCAGGCCGAGCGAGCCAACGCAGAGGTCCTGAGGGGCCTCAAAACCAGGACCTTCAAGAAGAAGCTGGAGGCCTGCTGCAGGGGCTGGTACGACGAGCTCCAGTCTGTGTTGTGGTCTATCCGCACAACCGCAACCAAGCCGACTGGCGAGACCCCGTTCTTTTTGGTTTATGGAGCTGAAGCCGTTCTCCCTCACGAGGTCAGACGTCGTTCCGCACGGGACCTGGCGTTCGTCGAAGCGCAGCAGGACGCCATGCGGGGGACGGATCTCATGTTGGGGGAGGAGCATCACCGAGAAGCCGCACTGCGAGCAGCAAGGTACCAACAAGCACTGCGGTGATACCACTGCCGCAACATCCGCCCCAGGACTCTTGAGGTAGGGGATCTCGTGCTCATGCGGGTTCTCTCCAGGGAGGGACTGCACAAGCTCTCTCAGGCCCGGCTCCGCACGCTTGGTGACCCAGGAGGGGGTGCCCATCCAGAACGCGTGGAACATCCAACATCTCCGAAGATTTTACCCCTGAAAAAGGCCCTGTGCCTGTGAAGTAGCCGCGTTTTTTAAAAGGCCCGGTGCCTGTGAAGAAGGCGAATGCCTGTGAAGTAGTCGCGTTTTGGAAAAGGCCCGGTGCCTATGAAGAAGGCAAACACTTGTGAAGCTCGCCACCCGTGACACTCTCACGTAATAATGAGTGGGGATGTACACGCCCCGAAGTCTCCGGAGAGCCACCCTCGGGCCTCGGGCGCTCCCGCCCACGCCCAGTGGCAGCACTTAGCTCCGCGCTAGTGAGAAGACGTCGAATACTAGACTAGGTGCCGGACGCGGCTTCTTTCATTTGCTTTCCGTAGTTGGCTTGTTTGTTTCTATTTGAAGTTTTTCCGAGGCTGTTACTGTTTCGAGCTCGCGACCCTTCATCCATTTCACTTGTTTGTTTCATTTTCTCTCGCGCGAAGTCTCACGAGGGAGGAACATGGGCACCATCGCGAGTGTTTTTCTGCCCGGTGGTTTGGAACTTCCTTGTCCGAGTCCGCTGTGGGAGCACCCCTCCCATTCCGTGCCCCACGGGCATCGCGACACGATCACGGGGCTTGGGTTGGTTGTCCTTGCTACCAAGGCAGTGACTACCCCTATTGACTAAACCCTGCAGGACACAAGGCGCACGACGAGGCCCTAGCCTCGGGAGGCGAGGACCGCAACGAGCTTTCCCCCCAAGATAAGTGATTTCCACGCATAAACACGCAAAACGAAAACATAGCACAGAAACAGTAGAAACAGTGCACCAATTAAACAGCGACAGTTCAACACGCCCCGTGGGGCACCGGATTACATTCTTTTTGCGCAGGAGAGAAAGGAAAGCAAAAGGGGGCATGACTTGCCCGACGCCAACTCTCGGCAAAGGCTCATACTGCCTCCGGAGCTTAGTTGGATTCCGCCTCCCGCTTCACCGAAGCGCGGTGTCGGGCCGACCCGCTGCCCTCTCCTAGGCGAGCGCGACGACGAGGGGGCTTGTCGCGACTGCCACTGGAGGAGCTGCCGTCCGAGGGGGAGTCACCAGAGCTTGGCGGGCCTCGGGAACCACTGCCCGCGCACCTCCCTCCACCTTCATCCCGACCTATGCCAGGGCTGGGCGCATAGCCGCGGTCATCATCTTTGGGGCAGCATCCGGCACGGCGGCCGTCTTCCCCGAACACCCTCACGTAGAGGGTGGCATCGTCGTCGAACTTAAAGTGTAGAGTGCACCGTCGGCTCAGGCCGCGCACGCGGGCAAATAGTTGCCAGCCACGGGTCAGGGCCGCCTCCCAGGCGGTGGAGACCTCCAGAGTAGCCCAGGAGGCCCTACAGCAGCAACCATCTACCTGAAGCCAAAGGCCGCCCAGGGCACCAGCCGGAAGTTCACCTATAAAGAAGCAGGGGAGCTGGAGCCAGGTGCCGGTCTGGTCTTCCGACCACACGACGAACTCCGGCAGCACCTCCGCCGAGCGAAAGCGCGGCCTTGGAGGTCGCGCAGCCCCAGCATACCTCTCGTTGGCAGCCGAACGCCCACCACCACGCAGGGTGCTTGCGAGGGCGGCCCCGGCCACGCTTGGCCGGAGGAGAGCCGGGCCTTTCCTGGCGAGCCTTTCCTTTCTTCGCGGTCGAGAACCTCTTCGGCGGGGCCATGGGGATGGCGAGCGGCCAAGAAGGAGAAGGGGAGTAGCAAGAAGGAATGGACTGGAAGGGCTCACGCCATTCCATACATATAGCCGAGGGAGGACAACTGCCGGCCACCACGATCACAGGTAAACATGACCCGTTTTGCGTGTAGGGACTTGTCGAATCATGCATTTACCGAGGTATCGTGGTGGAGCCAGGACGCCCACGTCCAATCGACCGCCACGCGGCGCCCAAGGCCGCAGGCTGATGGGGCCTGCGGCGGTTCACACTTGCCCCTTCGCTTCTCTGCTAAGCCAAGTCCGGATGCGCCTTGGGCCCGGGGGCTATTGTCGGTGTTCTGGGAACGGGGGTACCCAGACATGCCTGCCTGCGGCCTGCGGCGTGGCTCAGGGAGTGGCCCAGTACGGCCCATCTTCATCAACACATACTCAAGACCCTCGCGAGGGGCCAAGCCTCGCGGGGCGGACGATAGGAGGCTTCCTCGGGCACAGCCTCGTCAGGCTGGCTCGCGAGGAGGCAGAGAGATCAAGGCGGGGTACCTCATGAGGTGCCCATGACACAAGCCATGACGACCGAGGCCAGGCGGGCGCCACGCGGGCGCCGGCCTGCGCAGAGTCCTTGTTTCCTCTTTGGTGCAAAGGGGGCAACCGCAGGCAAGAGTATGAAGCAAAGGCAACCATTTCGGTGCAACAAGACCAAGACCAGCAGGTCGGCAGGATGGAGGTCATCGTGGAGCCCAAGCCGGCGTCACCGTCAGGGTCTTTGGCAGGCGAGGACAGACTTTAGTCAGGATAAGTGTACTAGATGTTCCCCTTCAAAATGGACAATTGTTGGCGCCCTTCCCGCTCAATATTTGGGAAGAGGCTCAGGGCCTCCCTCTATGAATAGAGCTAGCCACCGCAGAGCAGAGGGGAGGAGATTTTGGGTAGACTAGAGAGAGAGATAGAGGCGACTGAACTCACCCAAGTAGTTCATCGCACCAGCCAAGAACAGCCCCTCACGAGGCTGTTCTTCCTTGTACTATTCATCATCAGCCCCAGAGGCAATCCGCCACACCACAAACTGGAGTGGGGCATTACACCACAAAGGTGGCCTGAACCAATATAAATCTCGTGTCCGTTGTGTTGTTCTTCGTGTAGTTTAGATCCTTGCGAGGCGACAAGACGTGGGTAGGTAGGAGGTGTGATCTCCGCGTGCACCCCAGAGTTCGAACCTTGAGGTTCTGCCGGGACCCGAAAATCTGACAGTTAATCTAAGGCCTTGTTTGGTTAAAAAACTCCCTAGTCCCTACCTGCTTGGTTCCAGGGACTAAACATGGACTATAGGTTATTAAATGACATACTAAAATACCATGTTACCCCTAGTAATGAACTAATAGAGACAAGGTGCGATACGTGGCAGGGGCAACTATTGGAAAAAATCCCAAAAAGACTTCCTCGGGGTCTTATTTCTTTAGTCCCAAATGCCCACTTTTAGTCCCTAAAAGTCCCTCCTGTTTGGTTTAGATGGGAGTGGCACGGAGTTTTTTTAGTCCCTACACCAAAATGTCCCTATAAACAAAAACCCTCTAATAATGCCGCTGGAAAATTGATGCAATGCCACAGTTAAAAGCAAATTACGTGTTTAACGAATTTTATTGTTAATATAATCTCTATGTTAATATTAATCAATGCCACCGTTTGAGAAATGCTACTGTCTTGCTTTCTTTCCCATTTAGATAAGGTAGATGCTTCTTTTTGTTGGCTTCTGTGTCATCCACCGTTATTGACCACTAATTGTATCCTTTGCACCTCTGTGTAAACAAGGTTATCTACTTCACCTCGTTGCCATTGTGACCTTTTGTTGCACTGCACAAAACTCTTTTGTTTTAAGAGTGTTTTGTGTAGTTCAACCAAAATGTCACACCAACAACGTTGCCTGATTGCTTGATCTTAGTGGAACTGCACAAGAGGAGATCTTACTTCCTATCTATGTTGGCAAATTTGGTTCAGATCTTCTTCTTGTGAGTTGTTTGAATTCCGCATCATGAGAGGTCAGTACTAGCCTTCTTTCACATGATTCTGCAGTGTGCTTTCATATGTTGTGCTACTTGTACGATAATGTTGCTTGATTCTAGTGAACTGCACAAATGGAGACAAGACTTCCAATCTGTATGTGCACTGTAATATCCCATTGAGGTAAGATAAGGATATTTCACAACTGTTGTCCTGTATTTTGCCACTTTCATCAGAAATTTAAGTTTAGTACTATACTTGTGCTTCCTATGTCAGGCCCCGACTCAATGCCACATTGATCTAGCATGTAACACCTCATATCACTTTGCGGCCTCACGCACGGTATTCCCACGGGTGTCACCTTACCTTTACCCAGGACCGTTTGCGCCTTTTGGCACACGTATATGATAGTGTCGCTAGCATCCATATGATAAGGAGCCCGGGCTGACATAGCTAGTCGTAAACCCAAAGTTGCTCAGACTTACAAGGACAGGCATCCATGACCCTTCATTGAATGTGTCGGTCATTAGCGAGTGAACCCAGGCTGTAGCACTGGGCTAGCAGGACTCCGGTGAACCGGGCTGTAGCGGGCTAACAGGACTCCGGTATTCATCGCGTGACATTTCCCTGAGGGGACAGACACAGGAACGAAGAAGGACACATGCCGGCCAACCTAAGTGTTCCGGAGCAGTAGCAAGCTTCCATGGAATCACTAGGAGACATTTCCCGGTAAGAGAGGCTACTAAGGATAAACAACTAGATAGTCAGATCCCACACATACCAAGCATTTCAATAACATATACACAATATGCTCGATATGTGCAAATACAACATGGCATCACAACATGACTCTACGACCCAAGTATGTATTCATTAGGCTCCGAGGAGCGAGATATTACAAACATGGGTCTCATGACCCAACATTCAGAGCATACAAATCAAAGCACAAGCGGAAGCTTAACATGTCTGAGTACAGACATCTACAAATGAAAAAGGTTGAGAAGCCTGACTATCTACCAGATCCTGCCGAGGGCACAAGATCGCAGCTGAGGTAACAAGCTAAACGTCGAAGTCCACGCGGAACTACTAGCGAGACTGAAGTCTCTCTGCAAAAACATAAATTAAGCAACGTGAGTACAAATGTACCCTGCAAGACTTACATCAGAACTAACTACATATGCATCAGTATCAACAAAGGGATGGTGGGGTTTAACTGCAGCAAGCCAGCTTTGACTCGGTGGCTATCCTGAACTACGACTGCAAGTAACTCTTTTGAGGTGGTGCACACGAGTCCACATATTCACCATATCAATACACCACTATGGATCCGCTCCCGTCTCCCTACGAGAACGCCATCCATAGCACTCATGCTTATCTTGCGTATTTTAGGGTATCCACTTTCACTTGTGTATGAACTGATATAAGCAACCCAGAAGTCCTTTTCCGCGGACACGGCTATTCGAATAGATGATGTTAACCCTGCAGGGGTGTACTTCTTCATACATGTTTCCACCACTTAGCGTCTGCACACGACATGTGCTCGGCAGACTTCAAGCGAAAGCCGACGTGGGTGTAGACCACAACCTACCTAAACACTCAAGTCTCTAGTCCAGGAGATCCGGCCGGGTTTTCGCTCACATCCCCAAACGATGTGAACAGGGTTCCGTGACCCCAAACGGGCGCCCGGTATACCCGGCCACGTGCCTACCGCATCACAGCCCACCCCTTCGGTCAGTGCTGCGCACGGCCTCCAGCATACTACAAACACCAGAAACTACTTGCAACTCCTGGACAGAGGACAAGGGTGAATAAGAAGTCGAGGGGGTCATATTTCAGGGCCCAATGCATGGTAGTAGCTGAATCATGGATCACAAACACAGAACTCAGTTCCTAAGGACGGCTTCAATGAGACAACCCACCATGTACTCCTACATGGCCTCTCACCGCTACCTTTACCAAATCGTGTTCACACACTTATCTCACACACAGTAGGACATGTTCACACACCTCTGATTCATCCCCGATGAAGCAGACCTGACTCAACTCTAAGCAGTAGCAGGCATGACAAACAAGCATGAATGAGTAGGCACAACATGGCTCAAACAACTCCTACTCATGCTAGTGGGTTTCATCTATTTACTGTGGCAATGACAGGTCATGTAGAGGATAAAGGGTTCAGCTACCGCAGCAAGTAACAAATGAATCGTTGTTGTCCTAATGCAATAAAAGAGAGCAGGAGCGAGAGGGTGGGATTGTATCGGAATGAACAAGGGGGTTTTGCTTGCCTGGCACTTCTGAAGATAGTATAGCTCTTCATCGGTGTCATCGAACTCATCATCGGAACCACGTCTATCGAGAGAGGACAAACACCGGCAAACAAGGAAGAACACAATCAATGCAATGCAGAATATGATGCATGATCATAACATGGTAATAAGTTGTGGTTTGAGCTAATGCAACTAGCAACGGATTAAATTAAGTTGGTTTGAATCCAAGATTCAAATTCAAACTCCGCATGCGGTTATTTAAATGCCATTCATTCCATTTGTCATAAACAGTAGTCACAAGTTGTTCTAACATGCATGAAAATGGTACAGATGGATAGATTGGATTTTTCTTATCATTTTTCATATATAAATTATTTCATTTGGAGTTACGGTTGAATTTCTATGAATTTTAGAAGTTTTGGATATTTCTGGAATTTCCTGGATTTATTTTAAATCCAGAAAATTAGTTATGGCGTCAGCACAGCGTCATGCTTGCATAAGCAAGTCAACAGGGCTGCCCCGAGTCAAACCTGACCAGGGGGTCCCATTAGTCAGTGACTTAGGGCTCGTTTAGGTCGCTGGCAGGTGGGCCCAGTCAACGGATACGTCAGCACAGTCAATGTTGACGTGTGGGTCCAGGGTAATTAGATTAAACTTAATCTAGTTTAGTTCGCCAGTTAGTTAGGATGTGGGGCCCAGCTGTCAGTTTCACTGGAGGTTAACTAGTGGGGTCCTCAGTGGCTAATGACGTGCCACGTCACCGGCCACCGGAGTTCGGCCGGCGGCGACCAAAACGCGGCGGAGGCACACTGGAGGGGCTCGGGTTTCGCCTACGGTGCACCATTCGGTGCGCCCTTTGGCCCTGCGGAGAGCTGGCGCGATGGCGCGTCGGATGGTGGGGGTCTCCGGGCCTGGGGTGGTTGGAGTCAACGGCGGAGAGCTCGGTTGCGGCCGTCGGAGTTCGTCTTAGCACGGGTGAGGCGCTGCGCTTGGCTGATGAGCGAACGGAGGTGCTAGGCAGCACCTAAAGGGCAGCAGGAGCACGTCGGAGCTACTACGCGAGGCGGAGGTGCTCGGGGGCACGGAGCTCGCCGGCCATGGCGGACGACGGCTTCGGGCGCTCGCGGGGCAGCGGCTACGGGGCACGCGCGAGAGAGAGAGGTGAGGGGAAAGGAAGAGGGGCTCACGGCGGACTCGCAGAGCAGCTCAATGGGCTCGGGGAAGCTTCTGCGATGAAGAATTGACGGCGGCAATCTCCGGTGGCCGACGAGGGGAACGGCGGTGCTTGCGACGTCCAGGGGCTTCCGGCGTCGGGCGGCTCGGTGAGGAGGAAGAGAGGGACGAGGCGGAGCTCGTGGGCGTGTCGGAGAGGCTCGGGGATGGCTGCGGCTACGGCTATGGCGAACGGCGGCGGCGGTGTTCGGCCGTGCGTGTGAGAGCGAGACAGAGGAGGGGAACGAGGGACAGGGAGAGAGCGAGGGGGTCCAGGGGGTCGGGGCGGCGCCGAGGAGATGACGCGAGGCGTCGCGGTGGCCAGGTGACGCAGGCAGGCAGCCTGGTGGCGTGGCGAGCTCGGCGGCGTCGCGGTGTCCCTCCTCTGCCTACTAGCACAAGGAGGAAGGCGACAAGGGGGGGGGGGCGCCTGGTGGGCTGGGCCGCACAGTAGTGGGCATCTGGGCTGCGAGGTGAGCGCCAGGTAAGATTCCCTCTCTCTCTCTTTTAATTCCATTTTTTATTTTCTGCAATTGTTTTGGCCTTATTAAAAATGTCAGAGCATAATTTAAAATCCTGAAAATATTTGTGGCACTGTTGAAATTATTTCCAATAGCCCTCAACTGTTTTCAGAATTATTAGAGCATTTAAAATATTTATAAGATTTAAATGCCCCAATTCAAATACAATATGAGTTAATTCAAAAATCCAGAAATGCCCTATAAATATGTTCATCATTTTTGGCAGAGGTTTTCGCCTTTATCAGAAATCATGAACATTTTCAAAGGCATTTTGGGTTTATTGAAAATGATTTTATTTGAGCCTATCTGAATTCATTTGGTGCCAGGGTTTAAACAATCCCCATTTCAGGTTTAACTGAAATTTAAACATGATGCAACACATGACTAGCTAGCTTCGAGCAAACCAGAAGCTAGGGATGTGACAACTCGCCCCCACTAAACAAGAATCTCGTCCCGAGATTCAAGCGTAGGGTAAGATGAAGGGGGACGCAAACTAACACAATCTTCACGATCCAGGTTGCACTTCATAAGAACGTCGATTCGATCACCATCTTTGACTCGATGTCTTCCTCCGAGAACACCAACTAGCAAGACAAGAAAAGGAAAGGAAAACTCTAGAAGAATTGATCTTCTCGAAGATCGAACAACTCAGGATCAACTCATGGGATGAGACATAGCAGCATCTCCCGAGCTGAGACACGAAGCATATATCTAGAGGGATGGAGTGGAACAGATGACGAGGATTCACTAGGTAGACAACAATTCCACACTTAAGAAGGTGGTAAATGATTGTCAACGTAGCGAGGAGTTGAATTGCCATGATACTATAACGAGACAACTTAGGGATGGTGACTCGTAGATATATCCCCTTAGGTGGCAAAAAGAATTACCTTTGATTTAAAGATCATTGAAACTCTTTATACCAGTCTAATGCAATTCTCGAGCGATCGTTTGGAGGGGTTGGGTAGAATGGTATACTCGGACCAGAATGGATGATGTGGATTACCTTGTTGAAAACAACACAAGGGATGATTTTAGTAACTAGGGAGAAGCTCAATAGTAGAGAGTGAGTCCACTGTTGAAAAGGTTATAGCATAACCGAGCAAACTGAGAGCACTATGCAATTAATGCCGACAACAAAACCTAGAGCTTGCGCGTGCTCTCAAGAACTTGAGCATTTCCATATTCATCAAGGTTTTACCAACATCCGTGACAAGGATCCTGGCAACACAACATACTACCATGAAGAATAGTGATGGATGATGCAGATGCAAAGGAAGATAACACTTTCTCAGATTTTACCTTAGCGAGACCAAGGGGACAAAATCTGGATAATCGACCGAGAGACATTTAGCACTCCGCTTCTAATGTCCTCCTTGATGTGCTAGCGTATGCCATTCATTGAAATGATTTGGTAACTAGAACATCAGGTAGAAGGTCGGACTTCGAGAACACCAAAAATCCATAAGGCACAACTAGGGAGTAAATCCTACGAAGTCCTTAGGGGGAGGTGGCCAACTTCCTCAATCAAGATACTACCATAATAGGTCTTCCAGCTAGGTGTGTTAGCCACGACATCCACTTTACCGGTTATGGAGAGACCAATATTATAGTTCTTGGCAAACGTCCCAACCATCATATCTGCCTGAGATTCAGATCTGGTTGGTGTCAGAATATTCCAGACTCATCAAGTCTAGAAAGAAAATAAAAGTTTGCAACCCAAATCGACGAGATGACGTTGCGAGATTCTCGGGGAGTGAACTACGATAGCAAGCTCCAAAACATGAGCTGGTTCTGCTACACACATGTGAACACGTTGTCCTAGACAAACATGATCACATGGTAGTCTTACAATAAAACACTACCGAGTTCCGGTGGAACCATCATTGAGATAACGAAGTCATGTGCATGTCCTTCTGGCCCTTCGGAAATAGCATTTGAACTTCTTATCCTTGAACAAATCAATCAATGGCTTGGTGTGCTACGGGATACACATGGAGTGGAGGTAATTAATCTACCAAACCATAGTATACCTTGCACATGCATGACTGACTTGGGACGATTCCAGAGGAAACAAAAACAAACTTTCTCGAACTCGTGGCGGCAACTTGCACCAAATGCACGTGAATCAGAGGAAGTCACTTCTTTCATCCAACACATGCTTCATGAACGGAGCATGAAGATAATGCTTATAAAGTTTCCAACACTAGCTCAATGTTCAAAATGAATCATGGAGGAGACAAAAATGCTGCTGATGGGCTCAACAACAACTCATCAGAATTTCCGTATCACTGGAATTCCGCCATTATGTGAACAAGGTGATAGTATTGGTCAGACCAAAAGATATAATGGTGTATGCTCGAGGAACAACCACGAGTAAGACAACATTACGAATATCGTTGGTTCTGATTTGATTTGAGGATAGCCCATACTCAAATCAAAGGTTTGGGTAAGATAATAGATCCAACAATTGATCACGAGGATCAACCAATAAAGATATCATCTTTCTTCAACACACACGCACAAGGACATCCCTTTTGGAATGAACTAAGTCGGGAAAGCTTTATCTTCCAACTCTCCAAGTTGTTGTTTAGCTTAACCAACTAGCTCCCAACTCAACATAGCGGTCAGGTGACAACCTGGTAACACTTCCGAGAAGATATTCGGAAAATCACGAACCACTGATATGCTATTAAGCTCGAGAACAATCTTGCTTCTCAAGCAAGACGATATGATCAAAAGAGCAAGGGATTGACTCAATCCTAACTCATTGATCGGAGAGTGGACCGGAAATAAGGACTAGGTAGCACGATCAACCTTAGGGTGATGATTCAGTAACCAACATGCTAAGAATGAGGTTATTGTCCATTTAACTACCAGGAAACAGAGTTGCTAGGAGTATAGATTTCACACATCACGTTTCACTTGGCGGCGTTCCGGTTGCATCAACACGGGAGCCGAGAAATGAATAATGAGGGCGAGAAGTATCACTGTATAAAGAATTCATAAGATGATGTGTAATTCCTATGACTTTCTTGGCATAAAGAGAGTAATACCTCAAGGTAGAACAGAGCAAAAGCAAGATTAGCAATTTGGTCTGCGGAGTACGACTGCTTTGACCCAATCCTGGAAATGGACAAGGTACTGGAGTTTGTTTCTCCTAGTCATTCCGGAATAGAATGGCTTGACGGACCACAAGAGTAATGGGCATCGATGAACACGAATGCACGACATACTCTTGACTATCAACTGATAGACAAAGGTCAGAATACAACTAAAGAGGGACAACTCAAAGAAACTTACGGTTTTCTGAGTTGTGGATGCATGGATTAGTATGTCGAACCAAGTTCAACAAGTTTCTTCCAGGTAATCCATGCAGAGAGGTTGGACTGGCAGAGTATGAACATAGAATCGAGAACTCATCGAGAGCATTCTTGTTGTGATCTCTTGGTTCAAGGAATTTCTGCCATAAGCGGTTCATAGTATTTGGAAGAAGGAAATACCACGGACCTCGAGGACTAATGCAAAGGTTACTAATTTCCTAAAGGAACGAGCAAACACTATCAACATGAAGTAAGTAGGGTGGATCTTGGGTTAAGAACCCAGGAATAGAATTCCTACTAACTAAGTGGCATCACGGGATGCTTTCGAGAATGATGGCCAGAATCATCACACTGGGACACAAAACATGGTTAAGCTACTAGGTGATCCTCTAAGACACCTAGGGTCATAATAATAACTCCAACATAAATGTCGAGGCAATAGAGTACCTCAACTCAACAATTAGTGTGATTAACCTGACCTAAAGGAACATCGAAACCAGAGGGAAAGGATTTTGCAAACGCATCAGACTATTTAGAAACCTGGGGTGACTCGGACAGCATAACGGCTGTAATTGCTCAAAAAGATTTGAGACATGCTACAAAATGGTGGCATAACCACTCAGAGGCACAATATCATGGGTTCGAGATCAACAGTTAACATACGAAAATAGTAGGAACTGAAATGAAGCTTAGATCCAACAGTCCTATGAGTCTACGGATTAGTAACACGTGATCCTGATAGATAGATGAGAAGGCCTAGTTCTTAATCCCCGTAGAAGAGAAGAGGTTGACTCAGATCAGAAGGCCATGAGGTATAAGGAGTAAAAAGAGCCTTACGTTCCATCCCACAATCAATTCTCTTATATAACTAAAGAATTTCTAGACTCAACTTCGACCAGTTTGGCTTGGTAAACCTATAGGCAGTCTAGCTCTGATACCAAAGCTGTCAGGACCCCGACTCAATGCCACATTGATCTAGCATGTAACACCTCATATCACTTTGCGGCCTCACGCACGGTATTCCCACGGGTGTCTCCTTACCTTTACCCGGGACCGTTTGCGCCTTTTGGCACACGTATATGATAGTGTCGCTAGCATCCAGATGATAGGGAGCCCGGGCTGACATGGCTAGTCGTAAACCCAAAGTGGCACAGACTTACAGGGACAGGCATCCATGACCCAACATCGAATGTGTCGGTCATCAGCGAGTGAATCCAGGCTGTAGCACTGGGCTAGCAGGACTCCGGTGAACCGGGCTGTAGCAGGCTAACAGGACTCCGGTATTCATCGCGTGACATTTCCCCGAGGGGACAGACACAGGAACGAAGAAGGACACATGCCGGCCAGCCTAAGTGTTCCGGAGCAGTAGGAAGCTACCATGGAAATACTAGGAGACATTTCCCGGTAAGATAGGCTACTAAGGATAAACAACTAGATAGTCAGATCCCACACATACCAAGCATTTCAGTAACATACACACAATATGCTCGATATGTGCAAATACAACATGGCATCACAACATGACTCTACGACCCAAGTATGTATTCATTAGGCTCCGAGGAGCGAGATATTACAAACAGGGGTCTCATGACCCAACATTCAGAGCATACAAATCAAAGCACAAGCGGAAGCTTAACATGTCTGAGTACAGACATCTACAAATGAAAAAGGCCGAGAAGCCTGACTATCTACCAGATCCTGCCGAGGGCACAAGATCGCAACTGAGGTAACAAGCTAAACGGCAAAGTTCACGCGGAACTACTAGCGTGACTAAAGTCTCTCTGCAAAAACATAAATTAAGAAACGTGAGTACAAATGTACCCAGCAAGACTTACATCAGAACTAACTACATATGCATCAGTATCAACAAAGGGATGGTGGGGTTTAACTGCAGCAAGCCAGCTTTGACTCGGTGGCTATCCTGAACTACGACTGCAAGTAACTCTTTTGAGGTGGCGCACACGAGTCCACATATTCACCATATCAATACACCACTATGGACCCGCTCCCGTCTCCCTACGAGAACGCCATCCATAGCACTCACGCTTATCTTGCGTATTTTAGGGTATCCACTTTCACTTGTCTATGAACTGATATAAGCAACGCAGAAGTCCTTTTCCGCGGACACGGCTATTCGAATAGATGATGTTAACCCTGCAGGGGTGTACTTCTTCATACATGTTTCCACCACTTAGCGACTGCACACGACATGTGCTCGGCAGACTTCAAGCGAAAGCCAATGTGGGTGTAGACCACGACCTACCTAGACACTCAAGTCTCTAGTCCAGGTTTATCGCCTATTCGGGTTCCATACATGAGGAGATCCGGCCGGGGTTTCGCTCACAGCCCCAAACGATGTGAACAGGGTTCCGTGACACCAAATGGGCGCCCGGTATACCCGGCCACATGCCTACCGCATCACAGCCCACCCCTTCGGTCAGCGCTGCGCACGGCCTCCAGCATACTACAAACACCAGAAACTACTTGGAACTCCTGGACAGAGGACAAGGGTGAATAAGAAGTCGAGCGGGGTCATATTTTAGGGCCCAATGCATGGTAGTAGCTGAATCATGGATCACAAACACAGAACTCAGTTCCTAAGGACGGCTTCAAGGAGACAACCCACCATGTACTCCTACATGGCCTCTCACCGCTACCTTTACCAAATCGTGTTCACACACTTAGCTCACACACAGTAGGACATGTTCACACACCTCTGATTCATCCCTGATGAAGCATACCTGACTCAACTCTAAGCAGTAGCAGGCATGACAAACAAGCATGAATGAGTAGGCACAACATGGCTCAAACAACTCCTACTCATGCTAGTGGGTTTCATCTATTTACTGTGGCAATGACAGGTCATGCAGAGGATAAAGGGTTCAGCTACCGCAGCAAGTAACAAATGAATCGTTGTTGTCCTAATGCAATAAAAGAGAGCAGGAGCGAGAGGGTGGGATTGTATCGGAATGAACAAGGGGGTTTTGCTTGCCTGGAACTTCTGAAGATAGTATAGCTCTTCATCGGTGTCATCGAACTCATCGTCGGAACCGCGTCTATCGAGAGAGGACAAACACCGGCAAACAAGGAAGAACACAATCAATGCAATGCAGAATATGATGCATGATCATAACATGGTAATAAGCTGTGGTTTGAGCTAATGCAACTAGCAACAGATTAAATGAAGTTGGTTTGAATCCAAGATTCAAATTCAAACTCCACATGTGGTTATTTAAATGCCATTCATTCCATTTGTCATAAACTGTAGTCACAAGTTGTTCTAACATGCATGAAAATGGTACAGATGGCTAGATTGGATTTTTCTTATCATTTTTCATATATAAATTATTTCATTTGGAGTTACGGTTGAATTTCTATGAATTTTAGAAGTTTTGGATATTTCTGGAATTTCCTGGATTTATTTTAAATCCAGAAAATTAGTTATGGCATCAGCACAGCGTCATGCTTGCATCAGCAAGTCAACAGGGCTGCCCCGAGTTAAACCTGACCAGGGGGTCCCATTAGTCAGTGACTTAGGGCTCGTTTAGGTCGCTGGCAGGTGGGCCCAGTCAACGCATACGTCAGCACAGTCAATGTTGACGTGTGGGTCCAGGGTAATTAGATTAAACTTAATCTAGTTTAGTTAGCCAGTTAGTTAGGATGTGGGGCCCAGCTGTCAGTTTCACTGGAGGTTAACTAGTGGGGTCCTCAGTGGCTAATGACGTGCCACGTCACCGGCCACCGGAGTTCGGCCGGCGGCGACCAAAACGCGGCGGAGGCACACTGGAGGGGCTCGGGTTTCGCCTACAGTGCACCATTCGGTGCTCCCTTTGGCCCTGCGGAGAGCTGGCGCGATGGCGCGTCGGATGGTGGGGGTCTCCGGGCCTGGGGTGGCTGGGGTCAACGGCGGCGAGCTTGGTTGCGGCCGCCAGAGTTCGGCTTAGCACGGGTGAGGCGCTGCGCTTGGCTGACGAGCGAACGGAGGTGCTAGGCAGCACCTAAAGGTCAGTAGGAGCACGTCGGAGCTACTACGCGAGGCGGAGGTGCTCGGGGGCATGGAGCTCGCCGGCCATGGCGGATGGCGGCTTCGGGCGCTCGCGGGGCAGCGGCTACGGGGCACGCGCGAGAGAGAGAGGTGAGGGGAAAGGAAGAGGAGCTCACGGCGGACTCACAGAGCAGCTCAATGGGCTCGGGGAAGCTTCTGCGATGGAGAATTGACGGCGGCGATCTCCGGTGGCCGACGAGGGGAACGGCGGTGCTTGCGACGTCCAGGGGCTTCCGGCGTCGGGCGGCTCGGTGAGGAGGAAGAGAGGGACGAGGCGGAGCTCGTGGGCGTGTCGGAGATGCTCGGGGATGGCTGCGGCTATGGCTATGGCGAACGGCGGCGGCGGCGTTCGGCCGTGCGTGTGAGAGCGAGACAGAGGAGGGGAACGAGGGAGAGGGAGAGAGCGAGGGGGTCCAGGGGGTCGGGGCGGCGCTAAGGAGATGACGCGAGGCGTCGCGGTGGCCAGGTGACGCAGGCAGGCAGCCTGGTGGCGTGGCGAGCTCGGCAGCGTCGCTGTGTCCCTCCTCTGCCTACTGGCACGAGGAGGAAGGCGACAGGGGGGGCGCCTGGTGGGCTGGGCCGCACAGTAGTGGGCATCTGGGCTGCGAGGTGAGCGCCAGGTAAGATTCCCTCTCTCTCCCTTTTAATTCCATTTTCTATTTTCTGCAATTGTTTTGGCCTTATTAATAATGTCAGAGCATAACTAAAAATCCTGAAAATATTTGTGGCACTGTTGAAATTATTTCCAACAGCCCTCAACTATTTTCAGAATTATTAGAGCATTTAAAATATTTATAAGATTTAAATGCCCCAATTCAAATACAATATGAGTTAATTCAAAAATCCAGAAATGCCCTATAAATATGTTCATCATTTTTGGCAGAGGTTTTCACCTTTATCAGAAATCATGAACATTTTCAAAG
The DNA here is from genome assembly GCF_002162155.2 of Triticum dicoccoides. NCBI lineage: Eukaryota > Viridiplantae > Streptophyta > Magnoliopsida > Poales > Poaceae > Triticum > Triticum dicoccoides. Next base: position 328,346,960 of record NC_041385.1, on the reverse strand, counting down.
GCATTTTGGGTTTATCGAAAATGATTTTATTTGAGCCTATCTGAATTCATTTGGTGCCAGGGTTTAAACAATCCCCATTTTAGGTTTAACTGAAATTTAAACATGATGCAATACATGACTAGCTAGCTCAGAGCAAACCAGAAGCTAGGGATGTGACACCCTAATTGACATGCCAAATCTTACATTGAATGCGAAGCTTGTCTGTTATTGAACCAAGTGATGAAGGGGAAGAACAAGCGGAAGAAAAACAAAAATCAACTCCCGGTGCTGTAATGGAGCACTGGAACTATGATGACACAAGTAATGATATAGTTTTGCATCTTAATTTATTGCTATGGCTGGAACGAGCAATTGTTTTGCCACTGATTTGATGCCACTCTTAATGTAATACGTAATTATCTCTACTTGTGCAAACAGGGATCTTCTTTGAAGATACCATATATTTTAGTGGAACTTCACAAGAAGATGTTGGAAACATTAAACTAATCAAGGAGTATATAGTAAGAATGGCCACCACCGTAGATAGCAACAGATGGTTCCGGAGAAGTGATTCATCTGTATGCTCTACACAATAAGCCTCCTGACAAAGGTTGGTACTCGCCCACTGATTTTATCCATATGATTGAGCTTTTTCATCTCTATTGGTGTTGCGCTACTGTTTAGATACTGTCATGAAAAAGTGGTATTGTCCTTGAGAAGTGCTTCATCTGTGTTGTTTTAAATATTTCCTCTCCTTTTTTCCGAGAAAACAGGGATGCTAGCATTTAGTAGTCCTCTTGTGTTTGCACAACAGGATCATCTTGCTCTGAAGAAGAATATGGAGTACCTGAAGTGACTAGTTCCGGTTATGCCAGGATGAAGAAGCCATGTCTATCTTCTCATCAGAAGGACAAGTTGAAGGATGGTTACATTACTCCCCACAAGACCAAACTAACTTCAACTCAGAAGGACTGGCAAATCTCCATTTTTTGCTGTGATGCGCGAGTTCAATATTGTTCTAGGATTCTTTCGGGTCTGTTCCATTTTTCTAAAAGTGTGCTCTACATGGACCATGTAGGTGCCTGTTTAAACTGGCAATTCATAGTACAGTTTGCTTTATACTAATCACTTTTTTTGTATTTGTGCAAACAGGGGTGCTCAGCTTGATTTCAATGGGAACTGCACAAAATGTTCATGAATACATTGAATCATTCATTTCCACCACAAGAAAGGAGGTGCCGATAAGTTCAAGGCGTCGCAACATATTACAAGCTATGCGCGAATTTGGTTGATTTTGGTGGAACTGTAGAAAAAGAACAACTAGTTTATTTAGCACGAGGTGCCATGTCAATGTCCGAACTGATGGCAAACCCTGCCCATTCCACAATCGTAGGCATTTTATATTTTGGAATGGGACAACCTTGTGAAATTTTGCTCATTGATTTTAGCAAGACATGCGTTTGATATTTTCGAATGGGACGCCCTTTGCTGTCAGCAGTGTCGATCATTTTTTTCTTTATTATTTAGTTGTGAAGTAAATATTGCCTCTGACATGGGAGTCGCTGAGATGCATAATCATCGATTGTTCTGAATGTTCTCTATGAATTGCCAGCCCTGTGTGTCAGGACCCCGACTCGATGCCACATCGATCTAGCATGTAACACCTCATATCACTTTGCGGCCTCACGCACGGTATTCCCACGGGTGTCGCCTTACCTTTGCCCGGGACCGTTTGCGCCTTTTGGCACACGTATATGACAGTGTCGCTAGCATCCATATGATAAGGAGCCCGGGCTGACATGGCTAGTCGTAAACCCAAAGCGGCACAGACGTACAGGGACAGGCATCCATGACCCAGCATCGAACGTGTCGGTCATCAGCGAGTGAATCCAGGCTGTAGCACTGGGCTAGCAGGACTCCGGTGAACCGGGCTACAGCGGGCTAACAGGACTCCGGTATTCATCGCGTGACATTTCCCCGAAGGGACAGACACAGGAACGAAGAAGGACACATGCCGGCCAGCCTAAGTGTTCCGGAGCAGTAGCAAGCTACCATGGCTCGGTGGAAACACTAGGAGACATTTCCCCGTAAGAGAGGCTACTAAAGATAAACAACTAGATGGTCAGATCCCACACATATCAAGCATTTCAATAACATACATACAATATGCTCGATATGTGCAAATACAACATGGCATCACAACATGACTCTACGACTCAAGTATTTATTCATTAGGCTCCGAGGAGCGAGACATTACAAACATGGGTCTCACGACCCAACAATCAGAGCATACAAGTCAAAGCACAAGCGAAAGCTATCATGTCTGGGTACAGACATCTATAAATGAAAAAGGCCGAGAAGCCTGACTATCTATCAGATCCTGCCGAGGGCACAAGATCGTAGCTGAGGTAACAAGCTAAACGTCGAAGTCCACGTGGAACTACTAGTGAGACTGAAGTCTCTCTGCAAAAACATAAAATAGGCAAACGTGAGTACAAATGTACCCAGCAAGACTTACATCAGAACTAACTACATATGCATCATTTTCAACAAAGGGATGGTGGGGTTTAACTGCAGCAAGCCAGCTTTGACTCGGTGGCTATCCTAAACTACGACTGCAAGCGACTCTTTTGAGGTGGCGCACACGAGTCCACATATTCACCATATCAATACACCACTATGGATCCGCTCCCGTCTCCCTACGAGAACGCCATCCATAGCACTCACGCTTATCTTGCGCATTTTAAAGTATCCACTTTCACTTGTCTATGAACTGATATAAGCAACCCAGAAGTCCTTTTCCGCGGACACGGCTATTCGAATAGATGATGTTAACCCTGCAGGGGTGTACTTCTTCATACATGTTTCCACCACTTAGCGTCTGCACACGACATGTGCTCGGCAGACTTCAAGCGCAAGCCGACGTGGGTGTAGACCACGACCTACCTAAACACTCAAGTCTCTAGTCCAGGTTTATCGCCTATTCGGGTTCCATCCATGAGGAGATCCGGCCGGAGTTTCGCTCACAGCCCCAAACGATGTGAACAGGGTTCCCGAGATACCAAACGGGCATCCGGTACACCGTGCCACGTACCTACCGCATCACAGCCCACCCCTACGGTCAGCGCTGTCCACGGCCTCCAGTAAGCTACAAACACCAGAAACTACTTGCAACTCCTGGACAGAGGACTAGGGTGAATAAGAAGTCGAGCGGGGTCATATTTCAGGGCCCAATGTATGGTAGTAGCTGAATCATGGATCACAAACACAGAACTCAGTTCCTGAGGACGGCTGCAATGAGACAACCCACCATGTACTCCTACATGGCCTCTCACCGCTACCTTTACCAAATCGTGTTCACACACTTAGCTCACACACAGTAGGACATGTTCACACGCCTCTGATTCATCCCCGATGAATCAGACCTGACTCAACTCTAAGCAGTAGCAGGCATGACAAACAAGCATGAATGAGTAGGCACAACAGGGCTCAAACAATTCCTACTCATACTAGTGGGTTTCATCTATTTACTGTGGAATGACAGATCATGCGAAGGATAAAGGGGTTCAGCTACCGCAGCAAGTAACAGATGAATCGATGTTGTCCTAATGCAGTAAAAGAGAGCAGGAGCGAGAGAGTGGGATTTTATCGGAATGAACAAGGGGGTTTGCTTGCCTGGCACTTCTGAAGATAACATTGAGTCTTCATCAGTGTCAACGATCACATCATCGGTATCACGTCTATCGAGAGGGGACAGATACCGGCAAATACAGAAAAACACGATCAATGCAATGCACAAAATGATGCATGCTATGACATGGCAATATGAATGTGTTTTGGGCTAATGCACCTAAAACCAGATTAAATGAAGTTGGTTTGAATCCAAGATTCAAATTCAAACTCCATATGTGGATATTTAAATGCCATTAGTATGATTTGTGCTAAACAGCATCTATAAGTTGTTCTAACATGCATGAAAATGGTACAGATGGATTCCTTGGATTTTTCTGATAATTTTTCATATATAATTTATTTCATTTGGAGTTACGGTTAATTTTCTATGATTTTTAGAAGTTTTAGGTATTTTCTGGAATTTCCTGAATATTTAGAATTAAAATAATTCCAGAAAATGAATTATGGCGTCAGCATTGCGTCACTATGACGTCCGCAGGTCAACAGACGCTGCTGGTGGTCAAACCTGACAAGTGGGGTCCACTGGTCAGTGACTGAGGCTGGTTAGTGTCAATGGCAGGTGGGGCCGGGTCAACAGACACGTCAGCAGGTCAATACTGACGTGTGGGGTCGGTCAACGTCCATGTCAGCGTGGTCAAAGCTGACGGGTGGGGCCCATGTGGTTAGTTAAACTAAACAGAAAAAATACTAATCCTAATTAGGCGCAGGGGCCCACATGGCAGTGGCTCATAGGGTGATTAGCCCCTAATTAAGTGGCCACATCGGCGAATGACGCCGGCGACCACTGCGACGGCGAGACCTCGCCGGAGTTGCTCGGGACGGCGCTACGGCCCGCGGCTGGTCGCGCTGAGGGCACCAAGAGGAAGCCCGTGCTCCCGCGCATCTAGGGGGACCCACGAGAGGGCGTGGGGTGGCCGGAGTTGAGCGCGGCATCGACCCCGGCGGCGGCCGGAGCTCGGGGGTTCGCGGGACCGGCGCTGCGGTGTGCAAACAAGATAGTGGTCGTGCTAGTTTTACTCTACGGGACGCAACGAGTGCAACGGACGCAGGCGTGGGACCATTTGGTCACCGGGGCTTCACCGGCGACGAGCCCGTGCGGCGGAGCGTCTAGGGGGTGAATTAAGCAAAGAGGCATGGGGGAAACGATGCAGCGGCTCACCGCGGTTCTTCTGGTGCTGCTGGCGAGGCAGGGGAGGCACGGGGTCCGGCGAATCGACGGAGGGGAGCTTCGGTGGCCGGCGACGGAACGGCGATGGTGGCGGCGTTGCAGGGCTTCCGGAGGGCCGTGGGTCGGTGGGGCGGAAGGAGGGGGTCGAGGCGGAGCTCCCTGGGGCGTCGGTGAGGCGTGGGGAGCACGGTGGCTGCGGCAATCGGCGTCGGTGGCGATGGGCTCCGCTCGGGCGCGTGTAGGGAGGGAAGCAGAGGAGGGAACGGGGTCCAGGGGAAGAGAGGGGAGGTGCAGGGGGCGAGGGGAAGTGCGTGGCGTCACCAGAGGGCTCGGGGAGGAAGCAGGAGGTGGCCAGAGCAGGGTGGAGGTGGCGCGCACGGCGGCGTCGCGGTGTCCGCGTCCTTCTGGCGAGGAGAAAGACGACAGGGGAGTAGCGGTGGCGGGCTGGGCCGTGCTGCTGGGCCAGGTGGGCTACCAGGTGAGCGCCAGGTAAGGTTTCTCTCCTCTCTTTTATTTCTATTCTGTTTTATATTTTTCTATTTCTGCAATTTGTTTTTGATTTGTTTTAAAATATCAAATCATTTTATAAAATCCTGGAAATAATTATGGGTACTTACTGAATTATTTCAGTGACCCTTATCAATTTCCAACATTTATTTGAGCATTTAAATTATTTATAGTATTTAAATGCCCAAAGTCAAATACAATATGATTTAATTCAAAAATCCAAAAATGACCTAAGAATATAATCATCATTTTTGGCAGAGGTTTCCACCTTAACCAGAAATCATGAACTTTTCTTAGGAACCTTTTGGGTTTATTGAAAAGATTTTAATTCACCCTAGTTGAGTTGATTTAATGCTAGGGTTTGAACATCCCCATTTCAATCTTAGGCAAAATTTAAACATGATGCAAACATGAAGCTAGCCTAGAGCACTACCAGCAGCTAGGGATGTGACAACTCACCCCCACTAAACAAGAATCTCGTCTCGAGATCCAAGCGTAGGGTAGGATGAAGGGGAAACGCAAACTAGTACAATCTTCACGATCCAGGGTGCACTTCAGTTGAACGTTGATTCATTCACCATCATTGTCTTGATGTCTTGTTCTGAGAACTCCAGTTATTATGACAATGAGAGGAGAAGGAGACTCTAGAAGGATCGATCTTCTTGAAGGTCGAACAACTCAGGATTAACTCACAGAATGAGACATAGCAACATCTCTCGAGCTGAGAGACGAAGCATACCTCTAGAGGGATGGAGTGGAGCAGGTGACGAGGTTCACTAGGTAGACAACAATTCCACACCTAAGAAGGTGGTAAACGATTGTCAACGTAGCGAGGAGTAGAGTTTCCATGATACCACAACGAAACATCCTGGAGGAGGGTGATTCGTAGGTTATTTCCTTAAGTGGCAAAAAGAATTACCTTTGATATAGAGATCATTGAGACTCTCTATATCATCCGAAGGCGAATCACAGCAATCGATTGGCGGGGTCGGTAGAATGGCATACTTGGACTTGGATGATGTGGATTACCTTGTTGAAGGCAACGCAATGGATGAATTTGCTTATCACCGGAAATGGAAGAGACCCATGGTAGAATGGCACATTGGCGGTGCAAGCTAGGAACAAAATGCAAATGCTGGGAATGATTCTGGTAACTGGGGGAAGAACCCAACAATAAAGAGTGAATTCACTGTTGGAGTGGTTATAGCATAACCGAGGAAATCTGGGGCAATCCCAGTTAGTGCCGATGATAACACGTAGCGCTTGTGCGTGCTCTCAAGAACTTGAGCATTTCCATATTCATCAAGGTTTTACCAACATCCGTGTCAAGGGTCCGGTAACACAACCTACTACCATGATGAATGGTGATGGAGGATGCAGATGCAAGGGAAGATAACACTTTCTCAGATTTCACCTTAGCGAGGCCAAGGAGATAAAATCTGGATGATCGACCGAGAGACATTTAGCACTCCGCTTCTAATGTTCTCCTTGATGTGCTAGTGTAATCCAATCATTGAAATGGTTTGGTAACTAGACCTCAAGTAAAAGGTCGGACTTCGGGAGCAATAGAATCCATAAGGAACAGTTACGGAGGTAATTTCTACGAAATCCTTATGGGGAGGTGGCCAACTTCCTCAAACAAGATACTACAATAATAGGTCTTCCGGCTGGGTGTGTTGGCCACGACATCCACTTTACCGGTTATCGAGAGACCGATATTATAGTTCTTGGGAAATGTTCCAAACCATCATATCTACCTGAGATTCAGATCTGGTTGGTGTCAGAATATTCCAGACTCATCGAGTCTAGGAAGAAAAATGAAAGTTTGCAACACAAATCGACGAGATGACGTTGCGGGATTCTCGGGAGATGAACTACGATAGCAAGCTCCAAAACATGAGCTGGTTCTGCTACAAACATGTGAACATGTTGTCCAAGACAAGCATGACCACAAAGTAGTCTTATAATAAAACACTACCGAGTTCAGGAGGGGAACCATCATCGAGGATATCGAAGTCCTTGCATAAGGTATACTCTTAAGAAGGAACTTCTTCTCCTTGAACAAATCAGTCAGTGGCTTGGTGTGCTCGGGACACATATAGAATGGAGGTAGCTAATCTCACAATCCAATGTATACTTCACACATGCATAATTGACTTGGGATGATTCCAAGGAAGCAAAAACAATCTTTCTCGGATACACGGCGGCAACTTACACCAAGTGCACGTGAATTAGAGAAAGTCACATCTTTCATCCGGACATATGCTCCATGAGCGGGTCATGAAGATAATGCTTAGAAAAGTTTCCAGTACTAGCTGGATGTTCAACATAATCATGGAGAGGTTAAATATATTGCTGATGGGCTCAACAACAACTCATCCTGGTTTCCATGAAGAAGGAGTTCCATAATTATGTGAACGAGTGATAGCACTAGTCAGACCCAAACGATATAATGGTGTATGCTCGAGGAAAATCCACGAGTAAGACAACACTACGAACATCGTTGGTTCGGATTTGATTTGACGATAGCCCATACTCAAATCAAAGGTTTGGGTAAGATAATAGATCGAACAATTGATCACAAGGACCAATTGATGAAGATATCATCTTTCTTCAACACACACTACACAAGAATATCCCTTTGGAACGAACTAAGTCGGGCAAGCTTCCATCTTCCAACTTTCCAAGTTGTTGTTCAGCTTAGCCAACTAGCTCAGGGATATCTAACACCGATTCTTGGAGAAAAGGGTGGTTTACAGGAATAAACCAACTTGATCACGAACTCAACATAGCGGTCAGGTGACAACCTGGTAATACTTCTGAGAAGATATTCAGAAAATCACGAACCACCGATATGTTACTAGGCTCGAGAGCAATCTTGCCTTTTGGGGCAAGACGAAATGATCAGTAGAGCGAAGATTTGAAATAATCCTAACTCATCGATCGAGGAGTGCACCGAGAACAAGGACTAGGTAGCATGATCAACCTTAGAACGATGATTCAAAACCAACACGCTGAGAATGAAATTATCGTCCATTTAACTACCAAGCAATAGAGTTGCTAGCAGTATTGATTTCACACGCCATGATTCATTTGTCGGCATTCCGGTTACAATAACACGGAAACCGAGGAATGACTAATGATGGCAAGAAGTATCACTGTAACAAGAGTTCATAGGATGGTGTGCAATTCCTATAACAATCCCGATATAAAGATGGTAATACTCCAAGGTAGAACAGAACCAAAAGCTGGATTGGCATTTGATCTGCGGAGCACAACTTCTTTGACCCAATCCTGGATATGGAAGAGGTACTGGAGTTTGTTTCTCCTAGTCATTCTGTGATAGAATGGCTTGACGGACCACAAGAGTTATAGGCATCGATGAACGAATGCATGCATACTCTTGACTATCAATTGATAGACGAGGGTCAGAATGCAACTAAAGAGGGACAACTCAAAGGAACATACGATTTTCTGAGTTGTGGATGCATGGTTTAGCATGTCGAACGAATTCAACATATTTCTTCCGGGCAATCCATGCGGAAGGTAAAACTGGCAGAGCCACAATATATATAATGGAGAACCCATCAAAAATAATCCTGTTGTGATATTTTAGTTCAACGAGGAACTTCTGCCATAAGTAGTTCATGGTATTTGGAAGAAGAAGATACCACGGACTTCAAGGACTATCGCAAAGGTTACTAATATCCTAAAGGCACTAGCAATTACTATCAACATGAAGTAGGTAGAGTGAATCTCGGGTTCAAAACCCAGGAGTAGAATACCTACTACTAAGTAGCATCACTGGACGCTTTCGAGAATGATGGCCAGAATCATCACACTGGGAACACAAATCATGGCTAATTACTAGGTGATCCCCTAAACACCTAGGGTCATAATAGTAACTCCAACATAATGTCAAGGCAATAGAATACCTCAACTCAACAATTGGTGTGATTGAGCTGGCATAAAGGAACATCGAAACCAGAGGGAAAGGATTTTGCAAATGCATCAGACTATTTAGAAACCTGGAATGACTCGGACAGCATAACGGCTGTAAATGCTCAGAAAGATTTGAGACATTCACAAAAATGGTGGCATAACCACTCAGAAGCACAATATCAAGGTTTCGAGATCAATAGTTAACGTACGGAAGTAGAAGAAACTGAACTCAAGCTTAAATCCAACAATCTATAAGTCTACGGATTAGTACACGTGATCCTAATAGAAAGAAGAGATAGCCTAGTTCTTAATCCCCATAGGAAAGATAAGATGACTCAGATCAGAAGGCCATGAGGTATAAGGAGTAAAAAGAGCCTTACGTTCCATCCCACAATCAATTCCCCTACATATAACTAAAGAATTTCTAGACTCAACTTCGACCAGTTTGGCTTGGTAATCCTATAGGCAGTCAAGCTCTGATACCAACGCTGTCAGGACCCCGACTCGATGCCACATCGATCTAGCATGTAACACCTCATATCACTTTGCGGCCTCACGCACGGTATTCCCACGGGTGTCGCCTTACCTTTTCCCGGGACCGTTTGCGCCTTTTGGCACACGTATATGACAGTGTCGCTAGCATCCATATGATAAGGAGCCCGGGCTGACATGGCTAGTCGTAAACCCAAAGCGGCACAGACGTACAGGGACAGGCATCCATGACCCAGCATCGAACGTGTCGGTCATCAGCGAGTGAATCCAGGCTGTAGCACTGGGCTAGCAGGACTCCGGTGAACCGGGCTACAGCGGGCTAACAGGACTCCGGTATTCATCGCGTGACATTTCCCCGAAGGGACAGACACAGGAACGAAGAAGGACACATGCCGGCCAGCCTAAGTGTTCCGGAGCAGTAGCAAGCTACCATGGCTCGGTGGAAACACTAGGAGACATTTCCCCGTAAGAGAGGCTACTAAAGATAAACAACTAGATGGTCAGATCCCACACATATCAAGCATTTCAATAACATACATACAATATGCTCGATATGTGCAAATACAACATGGCATCACAACATGACTCTACGACTCAAGTATTTATTCATTAGGCTCCGAGGAGCGAGAAATTACAAACATGGGTCTCACGACCCAACAATCAGAGCATACAAGTCAAAGCACAAGCGGAAGCTATCATGTCTGGGTACAGACATCTATAAATGAAAAAGGCCGAGAAGCCTGACTATCTATCAGATCCTGCCGAGGGCACAAGATCGTAGCTGAGGTAACAAGCTAAACGTCGAAGTCCACGTGGAACTACTAGTGAGACTGAAGTCTCTCTGCAAAAACATAAAATAGGCAAACGTGAGTACAAATGTACCCAGCAAGACTTACATCAGAACTAACTACATATGCATCATTTTCAACAAAGGGATGGTGGGGTTTAACTGCAGCAAGCCAGCTTTGACTCGGTGGCTATCCTAAACTACGACTGCAAGCGACTCTTTTGAGGTGGCGCACACGAGTCCACATATTCACCATATCAATACACCACTATGGATCCGCTCCCGTCTCCCTACGAGAACGCAATCCATAGCACTCACGCTTATCTTGCGCATTTTAAAGTATCCACTTTCACTTGTCTATGAACTGATATAAGCAACCCAGAAGTCCTTTTCCGCGGACACGGCTATTCGAATAGATGATGTTAACCCTGCAGGGGTGTACTTCTTCATACATGTTTCCACCACTTAGCGTCTGCACACGACATGTGCTCGGCAGACTTCAAGCGAAAGCCGACGTGGGTGTAGACCACGACCTACCTAAACACTCAAGTCTCTAGTCCAGGTTTATCGCCTATTCGGGTTCCATCCATGAGGAGATCCGGCCGGAGTTTCGCTCACAGCCCCAAACGATGTGAACAGGGTTCCCGAGATACCAAACGGGCATCCGGTACACCGTGCCACGTACCTACCGCATCACAGCCCACCCCTACGGTCAGCGCTGTCCACGGCCTCCAGTAAGCTACAAACACCAGAAACTACTTGCAACTCCCGGACAGAGGACTAGGGTGAATAAGAAGTCGAGCGGGGTCATATTTCAGGGCCCAATGTATGGTAGTAGCTGAATCATGGATCACAAACACAGAACTCAGTTCCTGAGGACGGCTGCAATGAGACAACCCACCATGTACTCCTACATGGCCTCTCACCGCTACCTTTACCAAATCGTGTTCACACACTTAGCTCACACACAGTAGGACATGTTCACACGCCTCTGATTCATCCCCGATGAATCAGACCTGACTCAACTCTAAGCAGTAGCAGGCATGACAAACAAGCATGAATGAGTAGGCACAACAGGGCTCAAACAATTCCTACTCATACTAGTGGGTTTCATCTATTTACTGTGGAATGACAGGTCATGCGAAGGATAAAGGGGTTCAGCTACCGCAGCAAGTAACAGATGAATCGATGTTGTCCTAATGCAGTAAAAGAGAGCAGGAGCGAGAGAGTGGGATTTTATCGGAATGAACAAGGGGTTTTGCTTGCCTGGCACTTCTGAAGATAACATTGAGTCTTCATCAGTGTCAACGATCACATCATCGGTATCACGTCTATCGAGAGGGGACAGATACCGGCAAATACAGAAAAACACGATCAATGCAATGCACAAAATGATGCATGCTATGACATGGCAATATGAATGTGTTTTGGGCTAATGCACCTAAAACCAGATTAAATGAAGTTGGTTTGAATCCAAGATTCAAATTCAAACTCCATATGTGGATATTTAAATGCCATTAGTATGATTTGTGCTAAACAGCATCTATAAGTTGTTCTAACATGCATGAAAATGGTACAGATGGATTCCTTGGATTTTTTTGATAATTTTTCATATATAATTTATTTCATTTGGAGTTACGGTTAATTTTCTATGATTTTTAGAAGTTTTAGGTATTTTCTGGAATTTCCTGAATATTTAGAATTAAAATAATTCCAGAAAATGAATTATGGCGTCAGCATTGCGTCACTATGACGTCAGCAGGTCAACAGATGCTGCTGGTGGTCAAACCTGACAAGTGGGGTCCACTGGTCAGTGACTGAGGCTGGTTAGTGTCAATGGCAGGTGGGGCCGGGTCAACAGACACGTCAGCAGGTCAATACTGACGTGTGGGGTCGGTCAACGTCCATGTCAGCGTGGTCAAAGCTGACGGGTGGGGCCCATGTGGTTAGTTAAACTAAACAGAAAAAATACTAATCCTAATTAGGCGCAGGGGCCCACATGGCAGTGGCTCATAGGGTGATTAGCCCCTAATTAAGTGGCCACATCGGCGAATGACGCCTGCGACCACGGCGACGGCGAGACCTCGCCGGAGTTGCTCGGGACGGCGCTACGGCCCGCGGCTGGTCGCGCTGAGGGCACCAAGAGGAAGCCCGTGCTCCCGCGCATCTAGGGGGACCCACGAGAGGGCGTGGGGTGGCCGGAGTTGAGCGCGGCATCGACCCCGGCGGCGGCCGGAGCTCGGGGGTTCGCGGGACCGGCGCTGCGGTGTGCAAACAAGATAGTGGTCGCGCTAGTTTTACTCTACGGGATGCAACGAGTGCAACGGACGCAGGCGTGGGACCATTTGGTCACCGGGGCTTCACCGGCGACGAGCCCGTGCGGCGGAGCGTCTCGGCTCCGGTGGAGGGAGCGGCTAGGGGGTGAATTAAGCAAAGAGGCATGGGGGAAACGATGCAGCGGCTCACCGCGGTTCTTCTGGTGCTGCTGGCGAGGCAGGGGAGGCACGGGGTCCGGCGAATCGACGGAGGGGAGCTTCGGTGGCCGGCGACGGAACGGCGATGGTGGCGGCGTTGCAGGGCTTCCGGAGGGCCGTGGGTCGGTGGGGAGGAAGGAGGGGGTCGAGGCGGAGCTCCCTGGGGCGTCGGTGAGGCGTGGGGAGCACGGTGGCTGCGGCAATCGGCGTCGGTGGTGATGGGCTCCGCTCGGGCGCGTGCAGGGAGGGAAGCAGAGGAGGGAACGGGGTCCAGGGGAAGAGAGGGGAGGTCCAGGGGGCGAGGGGAAGTGCGTGGCGTCACCAGAGGGCTCGGGGAGGAAGCAGGAGGTGGCCAGAGCAGGGTGGAGGTGGCGCGCACGGCGGCGTCGCGGTGTCCGCGTCCTTCTGGCGAGGAGGAAGACGACAGGGGAGTAGCGGTGGTGGGCTGGGCCGTGCTGCTGGGCCAGGTGGGCTACCAGGTGAGCGCCAGGTAAGGTTTCTCTCCTCTCTTTTATTTCTATTCTGTTTTATATTTTTCTATTTCTGCAATTTGTTTTTGATTTGTTTTAAAATATCAAATCATTTTATAAAATCCTGGAAATAATTATGGGTACTTACTGAATTATTTCAGTGACCCTTATCAATTTCCAACATTTATTTGAGCATTTAAATTATTTATAGTATTTAAATGCCCAAAGTCAAATACAATATGATTTAATTCAAAAATCCAAAAATGACCTAAGAATATAATCATCATTTTTGGCAGAGGTTTCCACCTTAACCAGAAATCATGAACTTTTCTTAGGAACCTTTTGGGTTTATTGAAAAGATTTTAATTCACCCTAGTTGAGTTGATTTAATGCTAGGGTTTGAACATCCCCATTTCAATCTTAGGCAAAATTTAAACATGATGCAAACATGAAGCTAGCCTAGAGCACTACCAGCAGCTAGGGATGTGACACTGTGTGTTTGATTGCAATGTACAACAACGCTAAAAAGCTGCTCAAACTCTTTGTACTCCTTCTGTTCCTTTTTACTTCGCACATTGTGAAAGTGCATACTTTTTTGTATAAGATTGGTCAAAGTAGAGATACTTTGACTGCAGACAAAACTTGTATGCAGACTAGAAAGGACCAGAGGGAGTACATGTGAAACTGGTGCAAACGAGGTGATCACCCTGGGAATAATGCTAGTACGTATTGTTTTGCATGTTCATCCAATGCCAGTGATACAGGAATTCAAACTAATCGAAATAAATTCATTCCTACATGGTCGGATTTCATATAAACATGTTGGATTTCATTACATTTCATACATTCTTCAACTAAAAAGGGGTGCGCTGGAGGTATAATTAATTAACCAAAGCTACCCACCTTTGTCCCGCTGAGCCGAACAGAAGCTTCAGTGACTTAACTGCAGGTGCAGTTGCATAACTGACATGTGGCCTGTTGGGCCCACGTGTCAGTCAGCCAACTGCACCAGCAGTTAAGTAGAAGCAGCATTCTTCTCCAGCATAGCTCTCCGACTCCACGTCACTGCCAAGAAGCTAACCGGCCGTCAATGGTCAACCCGCCTAGCTTCCCTTCAACCGGAGGGTAGCAGCGGTGGCCTTACTTGGAGCCAAGCGGCGGAGACCTACCGTGTTCTACTCTTCCTTGTTTTCTGTGTGGCGTGGCCTCGTTGGCAGAGGTGCGGGGCCTCGTCGGAGCCGTCGATGTCCTCTATCTCGTTGCCAGCGGGCGGCGCCTCGGTGGAACGGTGGAAATCCTCCCCCTCGTTGCCGGCAGGGTGGGGCCTCGGCTGAGTCGGGAATGTCCTCTGCATCGTTGTTGGCGGGGCGGGGCTTCTGCGGATCCGGCGGTGTCCTCTGCGTCGTTGTTGGCGCCGCGGGGCCTCGGCGGAGCAGTGCCTCGTCGACGCCAGCGGAGCGGGCACTCGTCGGAGCCGGCATTGTCCTCTGCCTCATCCTCGGTCTTGCCAAACAACACCTCGCCCGCTTCATCGCCCTCTTTGTAGGTGGCCCCATCCTCCGCCACCCGCATGCGGTACCGCCAGCGCTTGAGGCGGCCCCCGCGGGCGGAGCGGTACGAGTCGAGCAGCGCCTCCTTCTCCGCCCGCTCCGCGGCGATCTGCTCCTCCGCCTGCAGGTGCTCCTGGAGGAGATGGTGGTTGTAGGCGGTGTTGGCCTGCACCTCCCGGAACTGCTCCTCACGCATCTTCCTCATTGTGTCCATATATTGGGCACAGGCCTCGCCGATGGTCATGGTGCAATGCACCGGCGAGGATGGCATGGAGGAGGGGGTTGGCGCCGGATCGTCGACTACCATGTTCTCCATTGGGACATCGTTGTCCTCCGGCTGCCTCCCGGCTAGCCGGTCGGCGGAAATGGCTACCATCTCCTTGTGGTCCATCGTTCGGCCGTCCCGAAGAGCGCTGGAGCGCTGGATAGGAGAAAGGGAACGGATGCGGATGACTGCGGCTATGGCCGGCGCAGTAGTTTATATAGCAATGGTGGGCGGCGGAGGACCGGACGTGTGGCGCCGGAGTATCCGCCTCGGCAACCACGTATCATTAATATGGACGGACATACGACACTTGTGTTGTTTGAAGGCGGAGCAATCGCCTGCGCCGTGAAGCGGGGCGGGCGGTGCTGATTGTTTCGGGCGGAAAGCGCGCGCGAGCGAGGAGATGACTATACTTGGAGAGGATGACAATGGGGACCCACCAGGGCCATATCCTCACATACACAAGTGCCTCCTTATTATATATATATATATAATTTATTTTGCTTCCTCCTGGTTTCCTGACATCATGGTCCCACACCATTGTCAACCTATGTACTCCCTCCTTTCCGGTTTATAAGGCTTATCTCAAAATTTTAGTTTTTCCATTTTATAAGGCTCAATTTGGTTGTTTTCCATCACATGTTCAGATTCCAAGGTGCATTAAATCATTGCATGCAAGTAATAAGAGAAAATTGACCAGTGCATGTACTTTATGCATGCATGCATTGCAATTAATGCATTGGTAAACATAATTTTTTGAGGATAACAAGAGCATTAATTAGGTGCTTTGGCAAAACTACAAAAAGTATTCCACCACTCGCCATCTACCTTGATTGGTGATATTTTTGAATTGAGCACTATAAACCGGAAAGGAGGGAGTAGTCAATAAACGAGAGAATTGCACAAGAAGCGGCCGACAGCTGGGACCAAGCAGCTCGGGCAGTATTTGTGTTTTTGAGGTGTGAGCACTGCAGATTTTTTTGATGTTTAGCCCAGATATTATTTTTTCTCCGCTGAACAACAACAAAAACACCGCTGCAGGTATTAACTGGGCGGGCTGTGGCCCGTCTAGCCCAGGCCAGATATCCAGCCCGGATATTAATTTTTTCAAGCTGAAAATGGCTAGCCCAGCTATACTTTTTTTAGGAATACCCAGGCAAGGTCAAGTTGTTATTCTCCGCCCCGCTGGGCTGCAAATCTTTCCTAGGAGGGATGCATTAGGCTTTAAGAAATATTAAATGGGATGTAATTATAAAAACTCGGCAGTAACGATAAAAAAATGCACCAAACACGTAATTATTTTATAAAATATTATTTCTGGATAGTGAAAATTTTAATTTCATTAATTGTTGCGAGCGCAATGTTTTGTTGGATTTTACGTAATATAAATTTATATTGAAATTGTATTTAATCTGACTAGAAATTTCGAGATAAAAATATTTCGGATCCCCTCAAAATGTGTGAAATTTTTGTTGAATTATTTTTTGAACGGTTGGTTGAAATGGGCTGTACTTTTAACAAACTGTAAATGGGTTGTAGTAAATTCCATTAGAATTCAAAAATTGGATGCACATTCTTAGAAATCTCAAATGGGCTATAAGTTCTCTGCCACACACTTCTGGCCTTACTAAGTTGATGCATCCCCTAAAAAAGAGAGTTGACGCGTATGCAAGGCTTTGTCAACTTATAGTCAACACACGGTTCTAGCAGTTGTGGCCGTTGGATCTCCATCCAATGGATGCCGTGCTTCTTCTTCAATATCGGATATTCTAGCTTCACCTGCCCCAAAAATGATTCCTCCCCCTGACATCTGGGGCGCACTATTTCGGAAGCTGACCTGTGGGCCTACTAAGTTGATGTACCAAGGGCTTTGTCAACTTAGTCAATATAAATGATTCTAGCTGCAGTGACCGTACGATGTCCATCCAACGGCCGTCATGCTTCTTCAACCTCTGGTCTTCTTGCTCCAGCCGCCCAAAGCAGCGCCGGCCGTGCCGTCTACTCCTACCTCACGTGGTCGGCTGTGGTGCCACGGAGGCCTCACCGCCCCCTACTACTCCCACAGCCGGCCAGGCCATCCCTCCACTCACCCACACCCCCTGTTATTCTGCTGCGATGGCAGCACAGCCGAACTAGTGAACCATCGTACTCCTCTCCGCCTGTGCATCCACTGCCGCGTCTTCCCCGGCTCCGCATCGTCCCCTTCCTAGGCCTCGCCATCTTCCATCGCCGTGGTGATCTAGGCGCGGCTTGGTCAACATGGTCAAGTAATGACTTCCATCAGACGTGGACTGTACGTGGAGAGGCTGGCAGCTGGGTCCACGGCAACCGCAAGGAAGTGCCTCCTTATTACGCGCAAAATAATTATTCCTCCACTTAATAGCGGGGACCCACCGGACGGGCCACCGTATTTTGTGAAAAAAATGATTCGCCCCCTGACTGCTGGGACCCACCAGCCACATCTTCGCACGCAAGGAAGTGCATCCAAAAAAACAATTCGCCCTCCTGACTGCTGGGACCCACTAGCAACATCTTCGCATGCAAGGAAGTGCGTCCGAAAAAACGATTCGCCCCCTGACTGCTGGGACCCACCAGCTACACCTTCGCACGCAAGGAAGTTTGTCCGGGAAAAAAGACAACGATTCGCCCTCCTGACTGCTGGGACCCACCAGCTACGTCTTGGGACCCACCTGGTCGAAGAATACGTAGCATTGTCATTCTGGTCGCGAACGTGTACGTACATACTGGTCGATGTAGAGGCGCGCACGTTGTTGGTGTCAAAACCGGCGGATCTCGGGTAGTGGGTCCCGATCTGTGCGTCCAAGGCTAATGGTAACATAAGGGATGGGAGACGATGTTTTACCCAGGTTCGGGCCCTCTTGATGGAGGTAATACCCTACTTCCTGCTTGATTGATCTTGATGATATGAGTATTACAAGAGGTGATCTACCACGAGATCATAGAGGCTAAACCCTAGGAGCTAGCCTATGATTATGATTGTTCTTGTCCTACGGACTAAACCCTCCGGTTTATATAGACACCGGAGGGGGCTAGGGTTATACAGAGTCGGTTAAGGAGATCTAACATCCGGATCGCCAAGCTTATCTTCCACGCAAAGGAGAGTCCCATCCGGACACAGGACGAAGTATTGAGTCTTGTATCTTCACGGTCCAACAGTCCGGCCAGAGTATATAGCCCGGCTATCCGGATACCCCCTTATCCAGGACTCCCTCAGTAGCCCCTGAACCAGGCTTCAATGACGATGACTCCGGCGCGCAGATTGTCTTCGACATTGCAAGGCGGGTTCCATCTCCGAATACTCCAAAGTAGATTAAGGATCGTGTCCGGCTCTGTAAGATAATTTCCGCATTCCACCGTAGAGAGAACAATATTCCAGAAATATAATCTGCTGACAACTTTAGATAACGTGACATCATACCATGGTTAAGTCATTATTCGAACTGTTTTCCCACAACCAGCCACCGCACATATTACGATGCGGTTTCGTCGGCACGTCTTGTCGAAGCAGAGATCATGTCCCCTTATCAATATGGGTATGGGTAACCCAACCGTGGCGCTTTGGAAAATAAGCGATTTCCTCAGGCAAGCGGGGAGGCACACCGTTTTCGTCACCTCTATAATGGGATAAGGATCTCCCATTTTTACCCATGCCTTCTTCCTCCTGTGCTCATCCATTCTCGCACCCTCGAGCTCCAGCGCCCTAGTTCTTTCCTTCTCCACACAGCCAAACATGTCCGGAGCGGGAGGCAAGTGGGTGGCCTCCACCGTCAAGCAGGAGCACATCACGAAGCTCCAGGAGGCCGATACTTGGCTGCAGATATCGCGCACCGGCTCCCGGATGCAGGGCAGATTATTCCGACCCCGGGACCCCACGAGAGGGTCGTGTTCCTCGCCCACTTCTTCTGTGGACTGGGATTCCCCCTCCACTCATTTGTCTGCGGGCTCATGTTCTATTACGGGCTGGATTTTCATGATCTGGCCCCTAACTTCATCCTCAACATCTCGGCGTTTATCATCGTGTGCGAGGACTTTCTCCGCATCAGGCTCCACTTTGGCCTGTGGCTAAAGATCTTCAACGTAAAGCCAAAGATAGTGGTCGGCCAGCAGGCGGAGTGCGGTGGCGCCATGGTGGGCAAGATGCCCAACGTCACCTGGCTCGAAGGCTCCTTTGCGGAGACCGTGAAGGGGTGGCAATCAGGGTGGTTCTATATCACCGAGCCGCGTGATGCCAATTGGGTGGCGGCCCCCGAATTCCAATCCAGCATCCCTGTGCGGCTCACCTCCTGGAAGAGGAAGGGCCTGGCCTGGGCTGCATCCGCGAAGCTGACCGGACTCCAGAACTACGTCAAAAACATGATAACCAAGAATATCAAGCTGGTTAATGTGGTCCAGGTCATGCTATTTCGCCGGATTCTCCCGTGCCAGAGACGGGCATTCAACCTGTGGGAGTTCGATGCGGCCCAACACCAGACACTGCAAGAGCTCTTTGACATGATGCACAAAGACGCTTGGAAGGTGTTATTCAAGGCCAGCGAAGTTCCTCCCCCCACCTCCGAGTATCGCGGACTCAACGTCACGCGCCAGGCCAATGCGGTAAGCATTCTACATTTTGTAAGATGTGCCCTTGCTCTGTATATTCGTGGGAGAAACTTAGGCCACTGTGCAGATTTCGATAGGAATATGTGGCGACGGCGGAGCGGATCAATTGTCCGGCTCCATTTCCTGAGGACCCAGCAGACGAACACCTGAGGAAATGCTGGCTCCGGCACCATATGAGGTGCCGGAGAAGAAGGCCAAGAAAAAGGCCACGGGGACCAGAAGAAGTTCCCGGCGCAACGTGGTGTCGGACTCATCGTCCGAAGACACCGGGGCGCACTCCTCCAACGACAACGAGGAGGAGGAGGAGGAAAACCCTCTCCTCGAAAACGAGGGTGGGGGGAGAAGAGGAAGGCCATCCTTTTCGGGGAGGCCGAAGGGTCCAAGAAGGGACGGACCCTTCCTCCGGACCACTCCAGAACTGCCACCTATAGCGAGGAGGAGTGGCTACCCAGGGGCAAGCCCCTGGCGATATCATAAGTATCCGCACTCTATAATACTTTTAGTGCGACTTAACTTCATAGTTTGTTATAATGTTGAACACACATATGCAGTCCGGCCAGGTCCCATCCCAAGGTATCCTCTTCGAATGGGTCTCTGAGCTATTCAGCAATGAATTCGCTCCCAACGGCCACCTCCCCTCGGCCTGCGTATGACACGGAGGTGTGGTCCCAAAGGGTACCAGAGCAGGGGGGCGTCTCTGGAGATGCCCCAAGGCAAAATTCCAGACGTCGGGCACATGGGGAGTAAGATCCCCATAGAAGATGCTGACGAGAGCCGCAGCAAGTTGGGCTCCCAGCCGGACACTGCACCGAAACTTCCAAAGGTTCTGGATTCGGGTAGGCAACCCCTCACTAGGGAGGGCGAGCCGGCCGTGCCGATGACCTCCGTTGTGCCAGAAGCGTCGGATAGTCTGCTGGAAGTGCTGCGCGGCGCTTCCATGGATGAAGAGCACCGTACTCTTATCAGTTCGGTGATTCAGAAGGTTCGGTCCGCCAAAAGCGGATTGACCGAAGCCTGCACTGGCCTCCTGACAGGCTTTGAGGTAAGTAATCAAAAGTGTGACAAATTATCGCCAAATAGACAGTTGCCCCAGATACTCTGTTTGGAATCTAACAGTATGTGTCTATGTAAATAAGCAGGCAGTGCTGCTTGCCGCTGCTGCCCGTACAGCAGAGGTCGCCGGACTCGAACGGGACCTGAAGCAGGCCGAAGAGGAGCTCGGCCTCATGAAGAGGCAGCTCGAAGAGAACAAAGGTAAGTGATACCCCGTTCACGTGTCATATAGAGGAGAAAAAATTGGTGACGCTAACAAAAAGCTGATGATTTTTAATAGGGGCCACGGCCGAAGTGGCGGCCCTGAGGAAAGTGCTATCCGAGGCCGAAGACAAGGCGGCCATGGAGCGTATTAAGCGTGAAAAGCAAGATCTAGGGTGGGTGACGTACAGCAAGAGCTCTAGGAGTTCGGCAAGAAGTTCGAGTCCTTGGAGCGTGACTTCAAGACGAAAGAGTCTGAGCTTGCGAATGCCCTTCAGAGCGTGAAAGACACCAGGGCTGAAGCCCAAAAGGCCCAGCAGGAAATCCAGGCGGCCAAGAAGATAGCGGCAGGTAAGGCATTCATTATGAAAAGCAAGCATGTGGAGGAGACATTTCTTTTACTTACCCAAATTCGGAGCTCTCCAGGGGCATTCGTAGATCTGCCACGCAGCATATCGGATGCCACGGAGTTCTACCGTGCCGAAGAGGGGATCTCAACGGAGAAGCTGTTCTGGTCCCAGTATGCTGGAGCCAAACACCCAATGCCTCTGAGTGACCAACTAAAGAAGTTGGTTGAACTCCACAGGGCGGCCGAAGTGGCCATGAAGGACTTCATAGTCCGGATGTGGCCTGGTAAGCCTGCCCGATAGCTACTTCGGTCTTATAAAGCGGATGGTAAATGCATGTCCGCGGCTTGAAGTTATCAAGCAATCCGTTTGTATTGAGAGTGCCTGCCGGGCCTTTGCCCGTGCAAAAATGCATTGGGCCCAGCTGGATGCAGAGAAGCTGGTGAAGGATGGACCACCGGAGGGCGAGGCGCATCGCTACCCCGAGAAATATTATGATGGCGTTATGAAAGGTGCTCGCCTCGTGGCCGATGAATGTGCCAAGGACATAATCTTTGAGTGAATGCACTCATGTCGTCTTTGTAATATGAAAACTAGTTTGTTTGTGCTATATGGTCCTTTGTTGATTTAAAATACTACCTTCTGTGCGGCTATTTATAAATTTCTGAAAGTAGGCCAGTCGTCGGCTTCCGCCGCCACGTAACTAATACTGGGGTGTTCGTGGAAAACCCAAACACTCTTTATCCAAATTTTTGGTCCTTGAAGGAGGTGTTCGGCACAACGAACAAGGCAATCGGACTATGCAGCTTTATAACCCTCACTTAGCCATAGAAATCTACAATTTTAAATTTCGGCGAAGCCCCTAGAATTCGGAAAACCGAATTGGGGCGCTATACACGCCTAAATCGGACAAGGCCGATTCCTCTCCTGAAGTGGAAAAATCTTTAAGGATATGAAGACCTCTCGAACAACGGCCAGCTCTCGCTGCATCATGACAATCAGTTTTCGGCGTTCTCTACTGAGGTGCTCGTCCAGAAGAACCGGGACACAGTCGCAGTAGTTCTCCCTGTGCTACCTTAGCCGATATAATAGAACGTAGGGTAATAAAACAAGGGAGCCGGGCAAACCCAACTATTGACCCAAGACATGATTCGGAGTTGATGCATATAATGCTATAAGTTTGGGGTTTCGCACTATCGAAATTGTTCAGACTTATCTTGTCGTATTATGGGGCACCATAAGAAGCCCCTGGCAAACTGAACGTACCAAAGTGTAAGGATTCAATATTAAATAAACATTTATAGGAAAAATGTGAAGATAGGTGTCAGGACCCCGACTCAATGCCACATCGATCTAGCATGTAACACCTCATATCACTTTGCGGCCTCACGCACGGTATTCCCACGGGTGTCGCCTTACCTTTGCCCGGGACCGTTTGCGCCTTTTGGCACACGTATATGACAGTGTCGCTAGCATCCATATGATAAGGAGCCCGGGGCTGATATGGCTAGTCGTAAACCCAAAGTGGCACAGACTTACAGGGACAGGCATCCATGACCCAGCATCGAACGTGTCGGTCATCAGCGAGTGAATCCAGGCTGTAGCACTGGGCTAGCAGGACTCCGGTGAACCGGGCTGTAGCGGGCTAACAGGACTCCGGTATTCATCGCGTGACATTTCCCCGAAGGGACAGACACAGGAACGAAGAAGGACACATGCCGGCCAGCCTAAGTGTTCCGGAGCAGTAGCAAGCTACCATGGCTCGGTGGAAACACTAGGAGACATTTCCCGATAAGAGAGGCTACTAAAGATAAACAACTAGATAGTCAGATCCCACACATACCAAGCATTTCAATAACATACACACAATATGCTCGATATGTGCAAACACAACATGGCATCACAACATGACTCTACGACTCAAGTAATTTATTCAATAGGCTCCGAGGAGCGAGATATTACAAACAGGGGTCTCATGACCCAACATTCAAAGCATACAAATCAAAGCACAAGCGGAAGCTATCATGTCTGGGTACAGACATCTATAAATGAAAAAGGCTGAGAAGCCTGACTATCTATCAGATCCTGCCGAGGGCACAAGATCGTAGCTGAGGTAACAAGCTAAACGTCGAAGTCCACGTGGAACTACTAGTGAGACTGAAGTCCCTCTGCAAAAACATAAAATAGGCAAACGTGAGTACAAATGTACCCAGCAAGACTTACATCAGAACTAACTACATATGCATCATTTTCAACAAGGGGATGGTGGGGTTTAACTGCAGCAAGCCAGCTTTGACTCGGTGGCTATCCTAAACTACGACTGCAAGCGACTCTTTTGAGGTGGCGCACACGAGTCCACATATTCACCATATCAATACACCACTATGGATCCGCTCCCGTCTCCCTACGAGAATGCCATCCATAGCACTCACGCTTATCTTGCGTATTTTAGAGTATCCACTTTCACTTGTCTATGAACTGATATAAGCAACCCAGAAGTCCTTTTCCGCGGACACGGCTATTCGAATAGATGATGTTAACCCTGCAGGGGTGTACTTCTTCATACATGTTTCCACCACTTAGCGTCTGCACACGACATGTGCTCGGCAGACTTCAAGCGAAAGCCGACGTGGGTGTAGACCACGACCTACCTAAACACCTAAGTCTCTAGTCCAGGTTTATCGCCTATTCGGGTTCCATCCATGAGGAGATCCGGCCGGAGTTTCGCTCACAGCCCCAAACGATGTGAACAGGGTTCCCGAGATACCAAACGGGCATCCGGTACACCGTGCCACGTACCTACCGCATCACAGCCCACCCCTACAGTCAGCGCTGTCCACGGCCTCCAGTAAGCTACAAACACCAGAAACTACTTGCAACTCCTGGACAGAGGACTAGGGTGAATAAGAAGTCGAGCGGGGTCATATTTCAGGGCCCAATGTATGGTAGTAGCTGAATCATGGATCACAAACACAGAACTCAGTTCCTGAGGACGGCTGCAATGAGACAACCCACCATGTACTCCTACATGGCCTCTCACCGCTACCTTTACCAAATCGTGTTCACACACTTAGCTCACACACAATAGGACATGTTCACACACCTCTGATTCATCCCCGATGAATCAGACCTGACTCAACTCTAAGCAGTAGCAGGCATGACAAACAAACATGAATGAGTAGGCACAACAGGGCTCAAACAACTCCTACTCATGCTAGTGGGTTTCATCTATTTACTGTGGCAATGACAGGTCATGCAGAGGATAAAGGGGTTCAACTACCGCAGCATGTAACAGTTGAATCGTTGTTGTCCTAATGCAGTAAGAGAGAGCAGGAGAGAGGGAGTGGGATTGTATCGGAATGAACAAGGGGGTTTTGCTTGCCTGGCACTTCTGAAGATAACATTGAGTCTTCATCAGTGTCAACGATCGCATCATCGGTATCACGTCTATCGAGAGGGGACAAATACCGGCAACACAGAAGGGAACACAATCAATGCAATGCACAATATGATGCATGATCATGACATGGCAAAATGAATGTGTTTTGGGCTAATGCAACTAGCAACAGATTAAATGAAGTTGGTTTGAATACAAGATTCAAATTCAAACTCCATATGTGATTATTTAAATGCCCTTTAATTGATTTGTGCTAAACAGCAGCTATAAGTTGTTCTAACATGCATGAAAATGGTACAGATGGATTCCTTGAATTTTTCTGATAATTTTTCATATATAATTTATTTATTTTGGAGTTACGGTTGAATTTCTATGAATTTTAGAAGTTTATACAATTTTCTGGAATTTCCTGAATAATAATAAATCCAGAAATGAATTTACTGCGTCAGCACTGCGTCACCGTGACGTCATCAGGTCAACAGACGCTGCTGCTGGTCAAACCTGACCAGTGGGGCCCACTGGTCAGTGACTACGACTAATCCTAATATAACTTAAACCTAACCTAGTTTAATTAGTCGGCCCGGGCCCGCATGTCAGTGAGTCAGTGGCTTAATTAAACTTAGTTATTAACTTAACCAAAGGTTAGCAGGGGACGGGCCCACACGTCAGTGACCCAGGGGGGTCAAATCCCTGGTCAGCAGGGCCTAACCCGCCGGCGGCTTGACGCCGGCGAGGCCGAGACGGCGGAGACCTTCGGGTTTCTTGCTCCGGCGTCCAAACGCCGCGCGGAGAGGCTCTGTGGGTTCCTAGCGCTCGTGCGCATCCGGAGAAGGCGACGGAAGGACGCGGGGTGGTCAGCGCTCGCCGGAGCGGGGCTTGCGGCGGTGGCCGGAGCTTCGGGTTCGAGCGGTTAGGCGCTACGGCGCGTTTCATAAGAACTGGTGGGATCTGCGGCTTCCTGAGGAAACGCTGAGCACGCCTACGTGCTCTGGTGCGACGTGCGGGGGTTGCAACCGCGACGGCGACATGGCCGGCGGCGGGGAGCGCTCGGCTCTGGTGGTTGATGCGGCTAGGGGGCGAATTAGGCAACGAGGCATGGGGGAAACGATGCAGCGGCTCACCGCGGTTCTTCTGGTGCTGCTGGCGAGGCAGGGGAGGCACGGGGTCCGGCGAATCGACGGCGGGGATCACCGGCACCCGAGGTCGGAAACGGCGGCGTTGGAGATGCAGCAGAGCTTCTGGCGCCGCGTGACTCGATGGAGAGGACGACGACGTCGTGGCGGAGCTCGGGATCACGTCGGAGAGGTGGGGCAGTGGCTGTGGGTGCGGGGTTACGGCAGCGCGTCCATGGAGGCTTCGGCCATGGCGGGGAACGGGCGAGGAGAGGCGTAGGGGGGGCGAATGGGGTGTCGGCGAGGTCGGGGCGACGACCAGGAGACGATCCACGCGGCGCAACGGCGACCAGGGCGATGCAGAGAGGCTGGGTGGTGCGTGGCAAGCTCGGGCGCGCCATGCTCACCTCCCTGCCTGCTCTGGCAAGGGGAAGCAGCTGGCTGGCACGAGCCAGCACAGTGCTGGGCCGGCCAGTGGGTTGCCAGGTAAGTGGCCAGGTAAAACTCTCTCTCTCTCTCTTTCTGTTTTAATTCTGTTTTCTATTTTGCAGGTTTGTTTTGAATTTGGTTTTGAAACCAATTCAATTTATTTTGCTTCTGACAATATTTTTAGGAGCTAAAAGAATTAAAACAATGCTCCACAAAAATATTTCAGAATTATTGGACCTATATTTATTTAACAGTAGATATAAGTCCAATTCAAATAGCTATTGATTTAATTCAAATACCCAAAATAAATGTTTCTGAGATACCGAAAATATTGGTTTGGATTTTACCTCTTGCCAATATTTCCAGAGGATAACAAGAATATTTTCTTGGACTTATTTGAAGCAATTTTTATCTTTTTTAAAGGATTCTGAGGCTTTGAAAAGTCCTCAATTCAAATTTCATTTGAATTTAAACATGATGCAGCAACCAAGCTAGTCCAAGGCCAGGGTAAAGCTAGGGATGTGACAATAGGAATAATAAGCTGACGCTATATATTATTTCCCATTGTTAAATAATACGTCCAAGCGTATGTGTATAATTAATGCGTTAAGCAGAAGCAAATAGGACTATTTGACATGTCCTATCCAAGGGCAGGCCGCATGCGGGTATGCAAAACAAGTATAACGATCATTGACAGATACCACCTGGGTGTTCCCTTTGTGCTCAAAGCCTTTTGCCTCCTTGGTTTTCCCTCCTGTGATAAGTCCGATTATCCGGCTTTCTAAAGAGGTTGCCCGAAAGTAGGGTCCTGAAAGAGAAAAGAAGGTTATTAAAGTATGTTGCGGCTGAACCACACCGTTGACCGCATCACAGTTGCACCTCCGCCTATGCCCATGGTATTTTGAGTGCGTAATTGTGTTTGCGCGGCGCAAATGCTGCCTGAATGGGGCTAGGGCGGATGCCAGACTGCTAGTCGTGCTCTTGGCGTGCCTGGCGATCCTGTTGTACGGTGCTCCGGACTCGCTTGATGGTGTTCGGGGTTGTTGTCGCCGAATTGGCGGTCTGCCGGAGAAGGCTGCTTTGTACTTATGCCGCGAGGGACGCAGTGTGCTCTTCTGTACGGAGAGAGTGGTCTGTGTTTCCATTGACTTTTATAACCCCGCGAGGTCCTGGCATCTTGAGCTTGAGGTATGCATAGTGTGGTACCGCATTGAATCGAGCGAATGCGGTTCGTCCGAGCAGTGCATGATAGCCACTACGGAAAGGGACAATATCAAAGACTAACTCCTCGCTTTGGATGTTATTCGGGGATCCAAAGACCACTTCCAGTGTTCTGGAGCCCGTACAACGAGCCTCTACTCCCGGAATTACACCTTTAAAGGTGGTTTTGGTGGGTTTGATCCTTGAAGGATCAACGCCCATTTTGCGCACTGTGTCCTGATAAACCAGGTTTAGGCTACTGCCACCGTCCATAAGGACTCGCGTGAGGTGGAATCCGTCGATGATTGGGTCAAGTACCAATGCGGCTGAACCGCCGTGACGAATGATGGTAGGGTGATCCCTACGATCAAAAGTGATCGGACAGGCTGACCATGGGTTGAACTTTGGGGCGACTGGCTCCATCGCATAGACGTCCCTTAGTGCTCGCTTTCATTCCCGTTTGGGAATGTGACTGGCATAGATCATGTTTACCGTTTTCACCTAAGGAGGAAATTTCTTCTGCCCCCCAGTGTTCGGACGCCGAGGCTCCTCGTCATCGTTGTTGTGCAGCCCCTTGTCCTTGTGTTCGGCATTTATCTTGCCGGCCTGTTTGAACACCCAGCAATCTCTGTTAGTGTGGTTGGTTGGCTTATCAGGAGTGCCATGAATTTCGCACGAGCGATCAAGTATGCGGTCCAGACTGGACGATCCCGGATTGTTTCTTTTGAACGGCTTTTTCCGCTGACCGGATTTTGAGCCACTGAATCCAGCGTTAACTGTCGTGTCTTCAGTGTTGTTGCCATTGTTCCGACGCTTATGTATGTTGTGCCGTGGATTGTCGTTATTGTTGTGGACATCTGAAGTGCCGGAGTTTATTGACGTGGTGCTACTGCGAGCCAACCAGCTATCCTCGCCCGCGAAAAAGCGGGTCATGAGTGTCGTGAGGGCCGCCATGGACGTCAGTTTTTCCTGGCCGTGGTGTCGGGCGAGCCACTCGTCACAGATATATGCTTAAAGGCCGCCAAGGCTTCGGCGTCCAGACAGTCAACAATTTGGTTCTTTTACTTAGGAACCGAGTCCAGAATTTCCTGGCTGACTCTCCGGGCTGTTGGGTAATGTGACTCAAGTAATCAGCATCAGGTGGTCGCACATAAGTGCCTTGGAAGTTGTCGAGGAACGCGTCCTCCAGGTTTTCCCAACTGCCGATGGAATTTGCTGGCAGGCTATTTAGCCAGGGTCGGGCCGGTCCTTTGAGTTTAAGGGGAAGATACTTCATGGCATGTAGATCGTCACCGCGGGCCATGTGAATGTGGAGAAGGAAATCTTCGATCCATACTGCGGGGTCTGTTGTGTCGTCGTATGATTCAATGTTTACGTGTTTAAACCCTTCTGGGAATTCGTGGTCCATTACTTCGCCAGTGAAGCATAGGGGTGTGTGGCGCCTCTGTGCCAGGCTATGTTGCTGCGCAGTTCAAATAAGTCTGGTCGGCTATGTTCGGCCCGGCCGGACTTGTTGGTAGTGTATCCGGGATGACGATCATCGTCATGTGTTGGGGCGTGCCCCCGCAATCTGTAAATTGATCTTGGTCGTCCTGCCTTGTTTTCCAGTATGTCTCGTAGGTCCTGCCTATTGCCCCGGGCCGTAGTGTATTGGCATGGGGGTGCGGGCTGGTTTTATCCCGGCCACGAGGTTGCCGGTCAGCCTCGTCATGTGCTGGTAGTGTGGGCTTTAGGGCCTCCTCCTTGAGTTGAGGTAGCAACTTGTGTTCTGGGTAACCTTTGGGGTGGCGCTCGAGTCCGTATTCCTCGGTTGCCAGGACCTCAGTCCATCTGTCTGTGAGCAGATCTTGATCATCTTGGAGTTGCTGCTGCTTCTTTTTCAGGCTTCTTGCAGTGGCCATAAGCCGGCGCTTGTAGCGCTCCTTCTCTACGGGATCCTCAGGCATGCCGAATTCATCATCGCCGAGGCTCACCTCATCTTCGGAGGGGGGCATGTAGTTGTCCTCCTCAAAGTATCCGTCCTTCGCCTGTTCGTCTGGGCTAACCTACCCGTCTTCCTGTTTGGCCTGCTCGAAGGCAGGCTGATCGGGATTGTATTCATCTTCGGCACCATCCGGATTGTTTTCGTCTCCTGTGTTAGTATTGCTATGGCGGGGCTTGGAGTGGCGCCAATGACGCCCATTCTTTGATTTCTTCCTTGAGGAGTTATCCTCCATTGCCTCATCGCCATTGGTTTCTTTGGGAGTGTCCACCATATATATATCATACGAGAAGGTGGATGTCCAGCGCCCCGTGGGCGGTGGTTCCTGTTCTTCTCCTTCATCGTCGTCCACACCGTCGATGTCCTCGGAGTCGAAGTCGAGCACGTCGGTCAAATCGTCGACCGTGGCAATGAAGTGGGTGCTGGGTGGGCAACGAATTTCCTCGTCGCCTGCTTCCCAGTCGAGCCAGACATAGTTCGGCCAAGAGTCTCCTGACAAAGAGAGAGACCTTAATGAATCCAGCATGTCGCCAAAGGGCGAGTGCTGAAAGATGTCCGCAGTGGTGAACTCCATTACCGGAGCCCAACCGGATTCGGTGGGCTTGGGTGCGCGTGGTTTGGAACCTACAGCCGGACACAAGCCTGGGGGTCCAGTGACACGGATTCCTTGGGGGTGGAGTCTGTGTTCGGCTCTATCGCCGATGAGTATGCAGCCTCCGGGGCGGAGTCCATCCACCCGTCCTCGGACGACGCGATATGCCCCGGATTTAGGTCTGGAGCTCCTACAGGTGCAATATCCCGAGTATTGTCTGACATCAGGTCTAAGCCGTGCTCGTCGTGACAGCTCGGTGTTCCTAGCGTAGGCCCGAATCCGTCGAAGATCAAGTCTCCATGGGTATCGGCCGTGTAGGTCAAGTTTCCGAACCTGACCTAATGGCCAGGGGCGTAGCTGTCGATCTGCTCCAGATGGCCAAGCGAATTGGCCCGCAGTGCGAAGCCGCCGAACACGAAGATTTGTCTGGGGAGAAAGTCTCACCCTGGACCGCGTTGTTGTTGATGATTGAAGGAGCCATCAAGCCTTGCAGCAACGACACAGAGGAACTCTCAATGAAAGCACCAATGTCGGTGTCAAAACCGGCGGATCTCGGGTAGGGGGTCCCGATCTGTGCGTATAAGGCTAATGGCAACAGGAGGCAGGGGACACAATGTTTTACCCAGGTTCGGGCCCTCTCGATGGAGGTAATATGCTACTTCCTGCTTGATTGATCTTGATGATATGAGTATTACAAGAGGTGATCTACCACGAGATCGTAGAGGCTAAACCCTAGGAGCTAGCCTATGATTATGATTGTTCTTGTCCTACGGACTAAACCCTCCGATTTATATAGACACCGGAGGGGGCTAGGGTTATACAGAGTCTGTTAAGGAGATCTAACACCCGGATCGCCAAGGTTGTCTTCCACGCAAAGGAGAGTCCCATCCGGACACAGGACGAAGTCTTGAGTCTTGTATCTTCACGGTCCAACAGTCCGACTAGAGTATATAGCCCAGATGTCCGGATACCCCCTTATCCAGGACTCCCTCACACGTGTCGTAGTAGAGGTGCACACGTGTCTTAGTAGAGGCCCGTACGTAGCATCTTCACGTACGTACAACGGCCAGGGTGCAAGCAAGAAAATACGGCCACGTACGTACATACGGGCAGGGTCTCGAACACCTACTCTCGCATACGTATGGCTAGGGCTCGTGTACATGGTTGGGTCGGAATGGAGAAATAGCGTCATCGTCGTGTTCATGGGGAGCTAACCGGCTGGGTCAGAACGAAATGCGTCGTCGTGTTCATCGGGAGGGCTTGGACGAAACAGGCGATGGAAACGAGGCCTGGCGTACCGCAGAACGGAGGAAACGGCCTTGTGTTCGACCGGCCACGTTCGAAACGGGATCCTATTCATCGGAAGGGGTGTGGAGTACCGCAAAACGGAGGAAAGGGACCCCCTACGGTCGAAACGGGGGTCCTGTTGATCGGGAGGGGTGTGGCGTACCGCAAAACGGACGAAACAGACTTGTGTTGGAGCGCTATGGTCGAAACGGGGGTCCTGCTCATTGGGAGGGGTGTGGCGTACCGCAAAACAGGACTCCACGAGTAACTGTTCTTCTCCACCGTCAACCTCCTCCAGCCTCCACGGGCTCCAGTTCATCCAGCCCCACTGGCTACTGTTGAACCACTCATCCACGGGCACCCCTCCACCATCTACTGTTCATCCAGCCCTCCACGGGGTCGTCCTATTCATCCAGCCCTGCACGGGGTCCTGTTCATCCAGCCCCAACCGGCTCGATCGAGGCAACGCCATGGGGTCCTGTTCATCCACCCCCACCACTCATTGTTCATCAATCC
>NC_041385.1:328257035-328314695 GCF_002162155.2 Triticum dicoccoides | reverse complement strand
GCAACGCTCACTGTTCATCCATAGAGGCAGCATCGATCGGCTTCAGTTAGCAGCAAAAGCTTATTATTACATTTCTTTT
Organism: Triticum dicoccoides; assembly: GCF_002162155.2. Lineage (NCBI taxonomy): Eukaryota > Viridiplantae > Streptophyta > Magnoliopsida > Poales > Poaceae > Triticum > Triticum dicoccoides. Next base: position 328,314,616 of record NC_041385.1, on the reverse strand, counting down.
TCCTTGACTGTTTATTTACTACAAATCGCACCCGTAAATTCTGGTACGTTCAGTTCGCCAGGGGCTTCAGTGTACCCCATAACACGGTAGGAAAGTCCGAACACTTTTGATAGTGCGGCACCCCGAACTTATAGCATTATATGCATCAGCTCCAAATCATGTCTTGGGTTAATAGTTGGGTTGCCCGGCTCTTGTGCTTGCTACCCTACGTTCCGCTATATCGGCTAGGGCAGTAAAGGGAGAACTACTGCAATTGTGTCCCGGTTCTTCCGGACGAGCACCTCAGTAGAGAAAGACGAATTCTGACTGTCATGATGCGGCGAGAGCTGGTCGCCGTTCGAGAGGTTTCAAATCCTTAAAGATTCTTTCCGCTTCCGTCGAGGAATCGGTCTTTGTCCGATTTAGGCGTGTATAGCGCCCCAAGTTCCGCCTTCCGAGTACCAGGGGCTACGCCAAAATTTAAAATTATAGAACTTCTATGGCTAAGTGAGGGTGATAAAGCTGTATAATCCGATTGCCTTGTTCGTTGCGCTAAACACCTCCTTAAAGGACCAAAAATTTGGATAAAGAGTGTTTAGATTTATCTCGAACACCCCTGTACTAGTTACACGGGGGCAGTAGCCGACGACTGGCCAACTCTCAGATTTTGTAAGCGGCCGCACAGGAGGTAAAATTTTCAATCAACAAGTGTTATGTTGCGCAAATGAACTGGTTTCATATTACAGGATAAAATGAGTGCATTCACTCAATGATTACATCCTTAGCACATTGCTCCGCAACAAGGCGAGAGCCCTTCAGGACACTGTAAGAATAATTTTCGGGTCGGCGGTGCTCCTTGCCTTTTGGTGGCCCCTCAGTCATCAGCTTTTCGGCATCCATCTTCGCCCAGTGCACTTTTGCGCGGGCGAAGGCCATTCACTTGCCTTCAATGCAAACTGGCCGCTTTATGACTTCAAGTCATGGGCAGGCACTCACAAGACGCATCACGAGACCGAAGTAGCTGCTAGGCATAGGCTCGGCAGGCCACAGTCGAACTATGAGGTCCTTCATGGCCAGTCCGGCTGCCTTGTGCAGCTTGACCAGTTGCTTCAGCTGGTCGCTCAAGGGCATCGGATATTCTGCCCCAAGATATTGAGGCCAGAACAACTTCTCCGTTGAGCTCCCTTCTTCGGCTCGATAGAACTCCACCGCATATGATATGCTGCGCGGCAGATCTGCAAACGCTCCTGGAGAACTCCAAATTCTGGTAAGTGAAAGGAAAGTCTCCATCACATGCTTGCTTTGCATAATGAATGCCTTACCCGCCACAATCTTCGTGGCCGCCTGAATCTCCGGAAGGGCCTTCTGGGCTTTGGCTTTGGCGTCTTGCGCACTTTGGAGGGCCTTAGCAAGCTCGGACTCTTGAGTCTTAGAGTCACGCTCCAAGGAGTCGTATTTCTGGACAATATCCTGGAGCTCTTGCTGGTCCTCGCCGACCCGGGCCTCTTGTTTCTCGCGCTCAACGCGTTCCTTGGCCGCTTTGTCATCGGACTTGGCCAGCGCCTTCTTATGGACTGCCACTTCAGTCGTGGCCCCTATCAAAGTTCATGACGCTTCTATCAGTAGAAACCATTCATCCTTTACAAATATATAGATGGGGTATTGCATACCGTGACTTTCCTCGAGCTGCCTCTTCACAAGGCCGAGCTCTCCCTCGGTCCGCTCCAGGTCCTCCTATAGTCCAGAGACCTCCGTAGTACGAGTGGCAACGGCAAGCAGTGACGCCTTCTTATTCACATAGGCATCTTCTGTTGGGCTCCTGCGAACATTATTTGATCCTTTGTTCGGCTTTTCTTCCCGAGCACCAAACAGAGCATCATGGGCTACTATCTATACTGTGATATTCACTTACAATTTTATTACTTACCTCAAAGCCTGTTAGAAGGCTAGCGCTGGCTTTGGTCAATCCGCTTTTGGCGGACCAGACCTTCTCAACTACCGTACTCATAAGAGTACGGTCTTCTTCATCAATGGAAGCATTGTGAAGCGCTTCCATCAAGTTGTCCGGTGCCTCTGGATGGACAGAGGTCATCGGCACAGGCGGATCGCCCTCCTTAGAGAGAGGCCGCCTACCTGAGTTCGGAACCACTTGGGTTTCCGGAGCTGTATTTGGCTGGGGACCAAACTAGCTGCGGCCCCCATATTTGTAGTTCATGGGGTTCTCCCCCCCCCCATGTGCCCGGCGACTGGGATTTCGCCTGGGGGCGTCTCCGGAACTGTCTCCCCTTGGCCCGGTATCCTTCGGGACAACACCTCGGTTTCGTCCACGGGCCTGGGGGAGGAGGCTGTCGGAAGTGAATCATTGTTCATCATCGACGGGCCTAGAGATACCTCGATGTGGCATTTGGCCGGACTGCAGATGCATGTTGGGCATGATAAGAAGTGATAAAGCAAACATACCGGAAGTACTATTGTGTCCGGATACTTACGACTTAGCCAGGGGCTTGTTCCTGGGCTCCCACTCCTCGCCGCTGTTGGTGGCTGCGGTGGAGTGGTCAGGAAGGAAGGTTTTTCCCTTCTTGGAAACCTCGGCCTCCCCATGCGGGGCGGCCTTCCTCTTCTTTCTCCTCCGGCGGGGGGGGGGGGATGGATTTCCTCCTCCTCCTCCTCGTCTTCGGAGGAGGAGTGCGTCTCGGTGTCTTCAGACGTCATGTCCGATTCAACCCTGCGCCAGAGACCTTTCCTGGTCCCCGCGGCCATCTTCTTGGATTTCTTATCTAGCACCTCATAGGGCGCCGGAAACATCATCTTCATTAGAAGAGGCGATTCTGGATCTTCAGGTAGCGGAGCCGGACAGTCGATCTGCTCCCCTATCGCTACCCAGGCCTGTAAAATAGGCATGGACGCTCAGATTCCTCCCACGGATGTGCTGTTAAAAGTCATATCTTGCAAAATATGAAAACTTACTGGATTGGCTTGGCGTTTTGCGCTGAGTCCACGATCTTCGGTTATGGGAAGTGGTACCTCGGTGGCCTTGAAGAGCACCTTCCAAACGTCTTCGTGCGTCGTGCCGAAGAGCTCTTGCAGCGTCTGGTGTTCGGCCGGGTCGAACTCCCATAGATTGCAAACCCGTCTTTGACACGGAAGGATCCGGCAGAGGAGCATAACCTGGACCACGTTGACGAGCTTGATTTTCTTGCTTATCATATTTTGGACGCAGGTCTGAAGTCTGGTCAGCTCTTCAGCTGAGCCCCAGGCTAAGCCCTTCTCTTTCCAAGAGGTGAGCCGCATGGGGATGCGGGATCAAAATTCGGGGGTCGCCGCCCAGTTGGCATCGCACGGCTCGGTGATGTAGAACCACCCTGATTGCCACCCCTTCACAGTCTCCACAAAGGAGCCCTTGGGCCAGGTGACATTGGGCATCTTGCCCACCATGGCACCCTCACACTCCGCTTGTTGGCCTCCCACCACCTTTGGCTTCACATTAAAGGTCTTCAGCCATAGGCTGAAGTGGGGCATGATGCAGAGGAAGGCCTCGCAGATGACGATCAACACCGAGATGTTGAGGATGAAGTTGGGGGCCAGATCATGGAAGTCCAGCCCGTAGTAGAACATTAGTGTGTGGACGAATGGGTGGAGGGGGAATCCCAGCCCGCGGACGAAGTGAGAGAGGAATACTACCCTTTCCTGGGGTTTCGAGGTAGGGATGATCTGCCCTTCGGCCGGAAGCCAATGCGCGATCTTTGTAGACACGTATCCGGCCATCCACTTGCCTCCCACTCCGGACATGTTCGGAATGACTTTGCGGAGAAGGTGAAAGCTTGGATGTTGGAGCTCGAGAATGGATGAGCAGAGGGAGAAGGTGTGGGTGAAAAAGGGTAATCCTTATCTCCTTATAAAGGTAGCGGGGGTCATGCGCCTCCCCACTTGCCCTGGAAACTCGCTTATTCCCCAAGCACCGTCTTAATGGCGCAGTTGGGTTGCCCATTGCCGTATTGATGAGAATCTCGTGATAAGGGGACATGATCTTTGCTTTGACAAGACGTGCCAATGAAACCGCCTCGCGAGACGTGCAGTAGCAGGTTGAGAAAACGGTTCGAATAATGACCGGGCCGTGGCGTGATGTCACGCTATGAAAAATTGTCAGCAGATTAGACTTGTGGAATATTGTGCTCTCTACGATGGTATGTTTAATCTATTTTGCAGAGCCGGACACGATTCTTGTTTTCAAGATCTTCTTTGGAGTATTCGGAGAAGGAACCCGCCTTGCAATGACGAAGACAATCTGCGCGCCGGACTCATCGTCATTGAAGCCTGGTTCAGGGGCTACTGAGGGAGTCCTGGATTAGGGGGTCCTCGGACAGCTGGACTATATGCTTATGCCGGACTGTTGGACTATGAAAATACAAGATTGAAGACTTCGTCCCGTGTCCGGGTGGGACTCTTCTTTGCGTGGCAGGCAAGCTTGGCAATTCAGATATGTAGATTTCCTTCTCTGTAACCGACTCCGTGTAACCCTAGCCCCCTCCGGTGTCTATATAAACCGGAGGGTTTAGTCCATAGGACAACAACAATCAGAATCATAGGCTAGCTTCTAGGGTTTAGCCTCTACGATCTTGTGGTAGATTAACTCTTCTAATACTCATATCATCAAGATCAATCAAGCAGGAAATAGGGTATTACCTCCATAGAGAGGGCCCGAACCTGGGTAAACATCGTGTCCCCCGCCTCCTGTTACCATTAGCCTTGGACGCACAGTTTGGGACCCCCTACCCGAGATCTGTCGGTTTTGACACCGACACCCTACCTGCATCACGCAGCCCAATGCCTCCCCTTCGCCCATTGACCACGGCTCCAGCTAGCAGCATCTCCACTGACCGGGCCATGGCCCATGGTGAGAAACCCCCAGCCCCTCCTCTCTGTTGGCCCAACATGCAGCAGATTCGGCCCGATGTATATTTTTCCTGCCTGTGATTTTATCAATTATCCAGAGTTGCCAGTTTTGCAGAAAAACCCCTAGTGTTCATGCATATAATAACTAATTAATCATGCATCATACGTAAATAATTTGTATATGAAAAATGCTTAGTTTTTCATCTAGTTTCATAATCTGCTACTTTCATCCATGTTTAAAATGTTTAAACTTGTTGTTTGTTTAATTTTGCACAAATGCCATGTTAAAATGATTTATTTCATAAGTAAATAGCCGTAGCTCCAATTTTAACTTTATATGTAAATGGGGTGAAAAAATGCATAACTTGGTGCACTTTGTTTTACTGTTTAACAACATTAAAATATGGTTTAGGGCAGAACAATAGCAAATTCAAAATATGGACATGAGGATTTTCCGGAATTGTTATTTGTTGTTTCCGGCCTCATTTAAACTTGCCTAAATAGTTGGTTTACTTATGTTTCACTTGTGTCATGTTTAACAACCTTTAATATTGTTGTGTACATAAACGAGAGAGAACTAAATAATTGATGAGGTGTTTCGGCAATACACAACTTGTTGCATATTGAGCTCCACTTAATTCGTAGTATTGTTTGTTGCTCTTTGCCATGCCATGCCTTTTTAAACCGGACATGCATCATACTTGATTTTGCATCATGCCATGCTTATGCTTGTTGGTTTACCATATTGTTTGCTTCTTTTCGGTTTGCTTCTCTTGTTAGCTTCAGTTTAGTTCGGGAGTTGTGAGGAGTCGCTCGACTATGTCCATTTGTCTTCTTCTTGGACTAGTTCTTCTTCCTTGCGGGATCTCAGGAAAGATGACCATTACCCTCGATATCACTTCTATCTTTGGTTGCTAGTTGCTTCGTTCTATCGCTATGCTGTGCTACCTATCACTTGTTTACCATGCCTCCCATATTGACATGTCAAGCCTCTAACCCACCTTCCTAGAAAACCGTTGTTTGGATATGTTACCACTTTTGCTCAGCCCCTCTTATAGAGTTGTTTGTTGCAGGTGAAGTTGAAGATTGCTCCATGTTGGAACATGTTTATGTTGGGATATCGCAATATCTCTTATTTTTTTAATTAATGCATCTATATACTTGGTAAAGGGTGGAAGGCTCGGCCTTTTGCCTGGTGTTTTGTTCCATCTGGCCGCCCTAGTTTCCGTCATACCGGTGTTATGTTCCTTGATTTTGTGTTCCTTACGCTGTTGGGTTTATGGGAAGCCCTTGACAGAAAAATAGAAAAATTGGCATAAGAAAAATAAATGGTTTAGTATTTTTATTCAATCAAACAAATGTCAGAAGAATAGAAATAGAGAACAAAAGGAAAAAAACACCTGTGCTCACCTACAGCCCTGGCGCCTCAGCTGGCCCGGCACTATGGCCAGCCCAGCAGCAGCCCAGACCGCCTGCTCCTCTGTCTTCTTCCTCGCGCCTACTGGCACTGTGCGTGTGGCGCGCGCGCTCGCCTGCGGCCACGTCTCTCGCCACCTCCTCCTTCTCCCTCTCGTCGCCAAGAACGCCCGAACAACGCCACGCACTGCCCCGCACCTCTCTCACTCTCTCTCGCTCTCCCTCCTCCCCTGGTTCTCTCTTTCTTTCGACCTGCCCGAACGCCACCGTCGCCGCCGCTCGCCGTTGCCGCGCCCACCGCTACGCCCTCGCCTCTCCGACAAGCTCAGAAGCTCCGCCACGTCTCCTTCTACCTCTCCGTCGAGCCACGCGACACGGGAAGCCCTGGAGAGCCGCCATCGCTGTCGTCTTCATCTCCGGTCGTTGAAGATCGCCCTCGCCATTCCGCTCGTATCCGGCCTCCTCCGAGCTCATTGAAGACACCAGTGGAACCGCCGTGAGCTATTGCCCCGTCCCCCTCTCTCTGTTTAGCCATTTGCACGCTGTAGCTCGATCCCCCTCCATGTCCATAGCTCCTCACCGACGTCCATGTCGCTGTCGTCACCCTGGCCACCGCAGTCCGCAACCGAGCGCGTCACCGTGCTCCTGGTAATGCCAGGAGGCTGTAGCGCCTCTCCACTCACTTCCCCGTGCCCAACAACACCTCACCGCACTTGGCCATGCTCCGGCCGCCACCACGAGCTCTACTCCGGTGAGCTCCGACCACCCCACGGTCTCCCGCGTGTCCCACTGGATGCGCGCGAGCCTGGGCTTCGTGTAGGTGGTCTCCTCCGCGCGTTTAGTTGCCGGAGCGACGATCCCGAGCCCCTCTGCCGCGTTCGGCCTCGCCGGCGGCTAAACGCCGGTGGGATTGACTGTTTTGACCACGCTGTCCCGTCAGGTGGGCCCCGTGAGTCAGGTGATTAGCTTAGGGTAATCACCATTAACTAACCCCCCCCTGACACTGACTAGTGGGCCCAGCGCCACTAATCCTATAATTAGGATAAGCTAACCACCCTGTTTAACCCTAAGACACTAACGTGTGGACCCCACACGTCAGGTTTGACCAGGTCAGCACCGTTGACCTGCTAACACAGGCATGATGCAAGGCGGACGCAGTTATTTATTTTCTGGTATTAAAATAAATCAGGAAAATCCAGAAAATGATATAAACTTCAAAAATTCATAGAAATTCAACTGTAGCTCAGATTGAAATAATTTATATATGAAAAATTATCAGAAAAATTGCAGTCTATCCATTTATACTAGTTTCATGCATAACAAACCAACTTATACCTATTGTATAAGTGAAACACTAAAATGGCATTTATAAAGGGCTTTACCTGGAGTTGCATTTGAATTCTTGATTCAAATGGACTTCAACCAAATGAATGCTAGCTGCATTAGCTCAAGTAGCATCACATATTCATGCCATGTTCATGCATCATATTGTTGCATATGCTTGTGTATTGATTATCGACACCATTCCTTCTCGATAAGTCCTGGTCCGGAGAGTGCTCCAGAGTACCTATCTGAGGAGCAGTGCCCCTGTTGATCTCCTAGGAAAGCAAACCCCCTTGTTCATTCCGATACAATCCAACTCTCCCGCTCCTGCTCTCAGTTATTGCATTAGGACAACAACAATTCAGTTGCTACTTTGTGCTACGGTAGTTGAACCCATTCCTCTACATGACCTGTCATTGCCACAGTAAATAGTTGAAACCCACTAGCATGTGTAGGAGTCAATTGAAGCCATGTTGTGTTCCTACCATGCCATGCTTACTATTGCTTAGAGTGTGTCAGGTCTGATTCATTGGGAATGAATTGGAGTGCAGTGCTCTCTATGTTCGGATGCTGACAGTGAAGTGTGTGAACACGATTTGGTAAAGGTAGCGGTGAGGGGCCATGTAGGAGTACATGGTGGGTTGTCTCACTGGAACCGTCCTTAAGCACCGAGTTCTATGTATGTCATCCAATGACTCGATACTACCACACAATGGGTTCCAGTAACTCGACCCCTCTCGACTTATTAACCAACTTGATCTCTGTCCAGGAGTCGCAACTAGTTTCTGGTGTTTGTAGGTAGTGTTAGTAGTCTACCAAGTGGCACCCGACCAGGTGGGCTTGGGACAGACTAGGTACAAGTGGCACGGTGTACCAAGCGTAGATCCATTTGGTGAGGTGGGCTTGGGAACCCTGCACACATCGTTTGGGGTCGTGAGTGAAACCCCGGCCGGATGTCCTTACAGATGGAACCAAAATAGCCGATGAAATTAGACTAGAGTCTTGTGTGGTTAGTTAGGTCGTGGCCGACTCCCTCGCTAGGCTTCCGCTTGAAGGTTACTGAGATACATGACATGTACATGGCGGCAAGTGGAGAGAGCGTGTGTGAAGAAGTACACCCCCACAGGGTTAACATGATCTATTCGAATAGCCGAGTCCGCGGTTATGGACTTCTTGGATGCTTACATGGTACATAAACAACTTGAAGTGGATACCCTAAAATGCTCAAGACAAGTGTGAGTGCTATGGATGGCCTTCTCGTAGGGAGACGGGGATGAATCCATAGTAGTGTATTGTGTGGTGACTAGTGGACTCGTGTGCGCCATCTCACCTCAAAGAAGTTTCTCGTAGTCGTAGAACAGGATAGCCACTGAGTCAAAGCTGGCTTGCTGCCACTAAACCCCACATTACCCTCTTGATACAAATGCATGTATGATAGGATCTGATGTAAGTCTTGCTGAGTACCTTTGTTCTCATGTTTCTTTATTTATGTTTTTGTAGCGGAGACTTCGGTCTTACTAGTGTTCTCGTGGGCTTCGACAAGTAGCTTGTACCTCAGCTACGATCTTGATCGGATGTTGTAGATAGTCAAGCTCTTCAGCCTTTTTCATTTGTAGATGTCTGTACTCGGACATGTAATGCTTCCGCTTGTTGCTTGTTTGCTCTGAATGTTGGGTCATGTGACCCTTGTTTTGTAATAAATGCTATGATGGCTCTTCTAAGCCTTTATCTATATGAGTTGTTGAGTTGTGTTGTGATGCCATGTTGTAAAACACATACTTGCATGTTATGCGTACGTGTAATGTGTATTGCTATGTGTGGGATCTGACTATCTAGTTGTTTATCCTTAGTAGCCTGTCTTACTGGGAAATGTCTCCTAGTGCTTCCACTGAGCCCTGGTAGCTTCCTACTGCTCCGGAACACTTAGGCTGGCCGACATGTGTCCTTCTTCGTTCTTGTGTCCGTCCCTTCAGGAAAATGTCACGCGGTGTCTATCGGAGTCCTGTTAGGCTGCTACAGCCCGAATTCTCCGGAGTCCTGCTAGCCCAGCTGGTAGAGCCCGGATTTACTCACTGATGACCGACACGTTCGTTGCTGGGTCATGTATGCATGTCCCTGTAAGTTAGTGCCACTTTCGATTCACGACTAGCCATGTCAGCCCAGATTCTTTGTCATATGGATGCTAGTGACACTATCATATACGTGTGCCAAAAGGCGCAAACGGTCCCGGGCATGGTAAGGCGACACTCGTGGGAATACCGTGCGTGAGGCCGCAAAGTGATATGAGGTGTTACATGCTAGATCAGTGTGGCATAGAATCGGGTCCTGACAGCTTTGGTATCAGAGCTTGACTGCCTGTAGGATTACTAAGCCAAACTGGATGAAGTTGAGTCTAGAAATTCTTTAGTTATGTAGGGAAATTGATTGTGGAAGGGAACGTAAGGCTCTTTTTACTCCTTATACATCATGCCCTTCTGATCCGAGTCATCCTATTTTTCCTACGGGGTTAAGGAACTAGGCTTTCTCTTCTGTCTATCAGGATCACGTGTATCTATTCTATAGTCTCATAGGATTGGTTGATCAGGGTCATACTCCAGTTTTCGAGTACTTCCCGTATAGCCTGCTTAGTACTATCCCAGAACCTTGAGTGGTGATGTTGAGTTGTTGTACTACTCCATTTTAGCAGGATGTCCCATTTTGAGCATTCTACTGTCATTATGCTGCCGGAATTGCCCTAGGAGTTGGAGAGATACTAATTTCCTTGTCCAACATTCTACAGCCTATAGTTGATGTTGATTCCGTCCTTGGTCTCGTTTCTCAGGATGTCATCAGATAAGCGAAGTTATGTTGCTCGTAGCCAGAACCACGGAGATGGTAGGGATGAGGATCCTCCCGACCCGCCTTCGTTGACGGAGTTCATGTTAGAGATGGAGAGGAACAAGCGAGAGTCTAACCGCTTATTAGCACATATTGAGGAGAACACCGCCCATCAGTACAAAGAGTCTGCGTCCATTCATGACTTCATCGGCTTACACCCACCCACCTTACATTATTCCATTGAGCCACTCGATGCAGATGACTGGCTCCGTAGTATCACTCACAAGCTGCGTTCTTCGAACGTAGCTGAAGGTGATAAGGTCACCTATGCTGCATATCACCTGGAAGGTCCTGCTAGTCTTTGGTAGCAGAACTATGAGGCTATGCTTCCAGATGGCCAGATACCTACTTGGAGAGATTTCACTGAGGCTTTTTGCGAGCATCACATTCCTTTGGCTCTCATTGACCGCAAGAGAGAAGAGTTCTATAGTTTCACCCAGGGTAAGATGGTTGTTGATGCTTATAGTAGAGAGTTTGAGATCCTCGCCCGCTATGCTACAGAGGTGGTGTCCACGGACGCCAAGAAGCAGGCTAGGTTCCGGAAGGGTCTCAACCCCAAGTTTCATCGTGATCTCCACTTGCACCATTACAATACAATCCAGGCTCTTGTGAACATGGCCATTATTGCAGAGACAGCTTAGCTCACTTACGAGGAGTCTTGTAAGCACAACCGTGATTTGGGTTCTTCCTCCAGTTCTAGTTCTCAAAAGCGCCGGATTTGGGTTCCGAACTCCGCTCTTCCACCCAGATATGTACCGAGGCCATCTTATGTGGCACCTCATCCAGTTCAGCAGTATGCTCCACCTAGGCCTATTGGTGGACATCCTGCCAATGCGGGTCCACGTCCTACCTCCAAGATTTGTTACAAGTGCGGAGAGCCAGGCCACATTGCCTGTATTTGCACTCAGACCAGTGTTGCTCCACCCCAGCCCGAGAATTCTGTTGGCCGTGGTAAGCCATCACGCAAGATGATCAGTGCCAACTCAGATCACCCTAAACATGGACATGTGCATCACGTCTCAGCTAAGGACGCTCATGATGATCCAGATGTCGTTCTTGGTACACTCCTTGTCAACTGTCATCCAGCATCGGTTCTGTTTAATACTGGAGCGTCTCATTCCTTCATTTCTGAAAGCTATACCCGCTTGCGCGACATGTCATTTTGTGATATGCCCTCCCCGCTACTCATTCAAACTACTGGATCCAAATGCCAAACTTCTAGGATAAGTTATGGCAATGAAATCCATGTTGACATACTTGTATTCCTTGCTTCCTTGATATCTCTCAAGTCTTCGGATATTAACATCCTCTTGGGTACGTGCTGGATGATAGCTCATCATGCCAAGATTGATTGTTTCACCAGGTCTGTTCAGCTTACACACCCATCTGGCAAGATAGTAACTGTCTCCACTAGAGTTGGAAAGTGCCAACTCTATTCTCTTAATGCCAGCCCTCTTCCTGACCTTGAAGATATCCCGGTAGTCCGTGACTTTCTGGATGTCTTTCCAGAGGAACTGTCAGGCATTCCACCTGATAGGGATGTAGAGTTTTTCATAGATCTTATCCCAGGTACCGCCCCAATTTCTAGGAGACCTTACAAGATGGCACCCTTAGAGCTAGCTGAGCTTAAGAAACAACTTGATGAGTCCTTGCAAAAGGGTTTCATCTGTCCTAGTTCTTCTCCTTGGGCTTGCCCCGTCCTCTTCGTTAAGAAGAAGGATGGTACGGACCAAATGGTTGTAGATTATCGTCCCGTTAATTTGGTCATGATAAACAAGTATCCGCTCCCCAGGATCAACGACCTGTATGATAAGCTCGCTGGATCCTCAATCTTTTCCAAAATGGATTTGAGGTTAGGCTACCACGAAATCAAGATCAGAAATGGGGACATTCCTAAGACGGCCTTTGTTACTCGTTATGGCCAGTACGAGTACACCGTCATGTCCTTCGGCCTAACCAACACCCCAGCCAGATTCTCCCGCTTGATGAACTCGATCTTCATGGAGTACTTAGATAAGTTCATCGTGGTTTACCCCTTTGACATCTTTATTTACTCAAAGTACGAGGAAGATCATGCCAAACATCTTGGACTTGTGCAAGAAAAACTCAGAGAGCACCGCCTTAATGCCAAGTTCTCCAAGTGTGAATTTTGGTTGCCAGAAGTGACCTATCTGGGCCACGTGAAATCTGGTAAGGGCATTGCTATCAATACTGAGAGAGTTCAGGTCGGTCTTGATTGGACTCCACCTGAAACAGTTAAACAAGTTAGGAGTTTCCTTGGCTAGCCAGTTATTGTCGCCGCTTTGTTGAAAACTTCTCTAAAGTGGGCAAACCCCTCATGGAACATCTCAAGAAAGATAAAAAGTTTGAGTGGTCCCCACAGTGTGAGCACAGTTTTCAGGAACTGAAAAGACGCATGACTTCTGCTCCCATACTTGTGCCACCAGATTTCACTAAAGACTTTGTTATCTACTGTGATGCCTCACGGAAGGGACTAGGTTGCATTCTTATACAGGATCGTCATGTGATTGCCAATGCATCTCGACAGTTGCATCCACATGAGGAGAATTATCCTACACATGATCTAGAGCTTGCAGCCGTAGTCTATGCACTCAAGACCTGGCGACATTACCTTCTTGGTAAACGTTGCAAGATCTACACCGATCACCAGAGTCTCCAGTATATCTTCACCCAACCAGATTTGAACCTTAGTCAAAGATGTTTGTTGGAGGTGATCTCAGATTATGATCTAGGGATTACCTACACTCCAGACAAAGCCAATGTTATGGTTGATGCACTATGTCGTAAATCCTATTGCAACAATCTCATGTTGCGGCAGGGTCAACCACTTCTCCATGAGGAATTTAGTAAGCTTAATCTTCACATTGCTCCTCACGGATTCCTTTCTACCTTGGTGGCGAAACCTACTCTTGTGGATCATATCATAGAAGCCCAGAAGCATGATACGGGGATTACCCGGATCAAGAGGAACATTGCCAAGGGTATTGTTGGTAGTTTCTCTATAGATGATCGAGGTGTCATTCTCTTTGGGAACCGCATGGTGGTCCCCAAGAAGCAATATCTTCGACAATTGATTCTTAAGGAGGCGCATGAATCTCCTCTCACGATTCATCCCGGTAGTACTAAGATGTATCAGGACCTACGCCAGAGGTTATGGTGGACTAGGATGAAGAGAGAAATCGCTCAGTTCATTGCTAACTGTGACGTTTGTCGTCGCGTTAAGGCAGAGCATCAAAGTCCTGCTGGCACCCTTCAGCCTTTAGCTAATCCTGAGTGGAAATGGGATAAAGTTGGTATGGACTTCATTACCAGTTTTCCCAGGACCAAAAGAGGGAATAATGCTATCTTCGTAGTCACTGATCGTCTCTCCAAAGTGTCCCACTTCCTACCTATTCTAGAGAGTATCACTGCTAGTCAGCTCGCTGACCTATATATTTCTCGAATAGTGTCACTTCATGGTGTTCCACTAGAGATCAATTTAGACGGTGGTAGTCTTTTCAGTTCTCATTTCTGGGAGAGTTTCCAAACTGCCATGGGAACCCATCTTTCCTTCAGTACCGCTTTCCACCCTCAGTCGAGTGGTCAGGTGGAACGGGTCAACCAAATTCTTGAAGACATGCTTAGAGCTTGCGTCATCTCATTCGGTATGGATTGGGAGAAATGTCTTCCTTTCGCCGAGTTTTCTTATAACAATAGCTATCAATCCAGTCTCAAGAAAGCTCCTTTTGAGATTCTCTATGGACGAAGATGTCGAACACCCTTGAACTGGTCAGAAATCGGTGAAAGACAATTCTTTGGACCGGACATGATCCAGTAGGCAGAAGAGCAAGTTCGCATCACTCGTGAGAACTTAAAAACAGCCCAGTCTCGTCAAAAGAGCCAGTATGATCGTCATCATAAGGATATGACTTATGAAGTTGGCGACAAAGCTTACCTTCGGGTTACTCCTTTGAAGGGTACCCATCATTTCGGTATCAAAGGCAAGTTGGCTCCTCATTACATTGGTCCTTTTCGCATTCTCGCTAAATGAGGAGAGGTTGCCTACCAGTTGGAACTACCCCCACATCTTTCTAGACTTCATGATGTCTTCCACGTCTCCCAACTCAGGCGTTGCTTCTCGGATCCCATCCTCGGAGTGGACCACAAAACGCTTGATCTCCAAGATAACCTCACTTACCGAGAGTACCTGGTTCGCATTCTCAATCAAGAAGAGCGTGTCACCCGTCGTTAGAACATCAAGTTTCTCAAGGTTCAGTGGTCTTATCATTCCGAGAGAGAAGCTACTTGGGAGCGAGAAGATAGTCTCCGACTGGAGTATCCCACTTTCTTTCCGTCGACTCCTGAATCTCGGGACGAGATTCTTTCAAGTGGGGGCGAGTTGTCACATCCCTAGTTCCGGTATGCTCAAGGCTAGCTAGTCATGTGTGCATCATGTTTCAATTCCATTTAAGTTGAAATGGGGATTTGTGAAACCCTCAGGATCATCTTTGGAAATGACCCAGATAAAAATTGCTCCAAAAAGGCCCAACAAAAAGTTCATGTTACTCTCTGAAAATATTGGACAGAGGTAAAAATTAAACCAATATTTTTAGAAGCTCATAGATATTTATTTTGGGCATTTGGATTAATCCAGTAATTATTTTGCCTCGGATATATATATGTTATATGTATAATATATGTCCAAGAATTATGCCAGTTGTTGAGGAGCTCTGGAATAACACCACTAGCCCCTACAAAAATTGGCATAAGAAAAATAAATGGTTTAGTATTTTTATTAAATCAAACAAATGTCAAAAAATAGAAAAAGAGAACAAAAGAAAAAAAAACCACATGTGCTCACCTGCAGCCCTGGCGCCTCAGCTGGCCCAGCACTGTGGCCAGCCCAACAGCAGCCCAGCCCGCCTGCTCCTCTGTTTTCTTCCTCGTGCGTACTGGCACTGTGCGTGTCGCGCACGCGCTCGCCTGCAGCCACGTCTCTCGCCACCTCCTGCTTCTCCCTCTCGTCGCCTGGAACGCCCGGACGTCGCCACGTGCCGCCCCGCGCCTCTCTCACTCTCTCTCGCTCTCCCTCCTCCCCTGGTTCTCTCTCTCTCTTTCGACCAGCCCGAACGCCACCATCGTCGCCGCTCGCCGTTGCCGCGCCCACCGCCACGCCCTCTCCTCTCCGACAAGCTCAGAAGCTCTGCCACATGTCCTTCCACCTCTCCGTCGAGCCACGTGACGGAAGCCCTGGAGAGCCGCCTGTTGGGGAACGTAGTAATTTCAAAAAAATTCCTACGCACAAGCAAGATCATGGTGATGGCATAGCAACGAGAGGGGAGAGTGTTGTCCATGTACCCTCGTAGACAGTAAGCGGAAGCGTTAGCACAACGCGGTTGATGTAGTCGTGCGTCTTCACGATCCGACCGATCCAAGCACCGAACGTATGGCACCTCCGAGTTCAGCACACGTTCAGCTCGATGACGATCCCCGGACTCCGATCCAGCAAAGTGTCGGGGATGAGTTCCGTCAGCATGACGGCATGGTGACGATGATGATGCTCTACCGGCGCAGGGCTTCGCCTAAACTCTGCGACGATATGACCGAGGTGGAATATGGTGGAGGGGGGCACCACACACGGCTAAGGAACAATCCGTAGATCAACTTGTGTGTCATGGGGTGCCCCCTGCCCCCGTATATAAAGGAG
Source organism: Triticum dicoccoides (assembly GCF_002162155.2). Lineage (NCBI taxonomy): Eukaryota > Viridiplantae > Streptophyta > Magnoliopsida > Poales > Poaceae > Triticum > Triticum dicoccoides. The sequence goes on along the minus strand of NC_041385.1, from coordinate 328,298,421 downwards.
CAAGGGGGGAGGAGGCTGGCCCTAGGAGGGTGCACGCCAAGTGTGGAGTCCTACTAGGACTCCCTAGTCCTAGTAGGATTCCACCACCCTTGTTGGAGTAGGAGAAGGGGAAAGAGGGGGAGAGGAAGAAGGAAAGGGGGGCTGCGCCCCTTGTCCAATTCGGACCAGAGGGGGGGCGCAGGCCTCCTTCCTTTTGGCCTCTCTCCTCTATTCCCGTATGGCCCAATAAGGCCCATATACTCCCCGGCGAATTCCCGTAACTCTCCGGTACTCCGAAAAATACCCGAATCACTCGGAACCTTTCCGAACTCCGAATATAGTCGTCCAATATATCGATCTTTACGTCTTGGCCATTTCGAGACTCCTCGTCATGTCCCCGATCTCATCCGGGACTCCTAACTCCTTCGGTACATCAAAACTCATAAACTCATAATATAACTGTCATCGAAACCTTAAGCATGCGGACCCTGCGGGTTCGAGAACTATGTAGACATGACCTAGAACTATTCTTGGTCAATAACCAATAGCGGAACCTGGATGCCCATATTGGCTCCTACATATTCTACGAAGATCTTTATCGGTCAAACCGCATAACAACATACTTTGTTCCCTTTGTCATCGGTATGTTACTTGCCCGAGATTTGATCGTCGGTATCCAATACCTAGTTCAATCTCGTTACCGGCAAGTCTCTTTACTCGTTATGTAATGCATCATTCCATAACTAACTCATTAGCTACATTGCTTGCAAAGCTTATAGTGATGTGCATTACCGAGAGGGCCCAGAGATACCTCTCCGACAATTGGAGTGACAAAACCTAATCTTGAAATACGCCAACCCAACATGTACCTTTGGAGACACCTGTAGTACTCCTTTATAATCACCGAGTTACGTTGTGACGTTTGGTAGCACCCAAAGTGTTCCTCCGGTAAACGGGAGTTGCATAATCTCATAGTTACAGGAACATGTCTAAGTCATGAAGAAAGCAATAGCAACATACTAAATGATCAAGTGTTAAGCTAACGGAATGGGTCATGTCAATCACATCATTCTCCTAATGATGTGATCCCGTTAATCAAATGACAACTCTTTTGTCCATGGCTAGGAAACATAACCATCTTTGATAAACGAGCTAGTCAAGTAGAGGCATACTAGTGACACTATGTTTGTCTATGTATTCACACATGTATTATGTCTCCGGTTAATACAAATCTAGTATGAATAATAAACATTTATCATGATATAAGGAAATAAATAACAACTTTATTATTGCCTCTAGGGCATATTTCCTTCAGTCTCCCACTTGCACTAGAGTCAATAATCTAGTTCACATCAGCATGTGATTCAACACCAATATTCACATCTGTATGTGATTAATACCCATAGTTCACATCGTCATGTGATCAACACCCAAAGGGTTTACTAGAGTCAATAATCTAGTTCACATTGCTATGTAATTAACACCCAAAGAGTACTAAGGTATGATCATGTTTTGCTCGTGAGAGAAGTTTAGTCAACGGGTCTGTCATATTCAGAGCCGTATGTATTTTGCAAATATTCTATGTCTACAATGCTCTGCACGGAGCTACTCTAGCTAATTTCTCCCACTTTCAATATGTATCCAGATTGCGACTTAGAGTCATCTGGATCAGTGTAAAAGTTTGCACCGATGTAACTTTTACGACGAGCTCTTTTTATCACCTCCATAATCGAGAAACATCTCCTTAGTCCTCACTAAGGATATTCTTGACCGTTGTCCAGTGATCTACTATTAGATCACTATTGTACTCCCTTGCCAAACCAGGGCAGAGTATACAATAGGTCTGGTCCATAGCATGGCATACTTTTATAGAACCTATGACTGATGCATAGGGAATGACTTTCATTCTCTTTCTATTTTCTGCCGTGGTCGGGATTTGAGTCTTACTCAATTTCACACCTTTGCAACACAGGCAAGAACTCTTTCTTTGACTGTTCCATTTTGAACTATTTCAAAATCTTGATAAGGTATGTACTTATTGAAAAACTTATCAAGCGTCTTGATCTATCTCAATAGATCTTGATGCTCAATATGTAAGTAGCTTTACTGAGGTCTTTCTTTGAAAAAATCTTTTCAAACACTCCTTTATGCTTTGGAGAAAAATTCTACATCATTTCCGATCAACAATATGTCTTACACATATAATATCAGAAATGCTACAGAGCTCCCACTCACTTTCTTGTAAATACAGGCCTTTCCAAAAGTCTGTATAAAATCATATGCTTTGATCAACTCATCAAAGCGTATATTCCAACTCCGAGATGCTTGCACCAGTCCATTGATGGATCGTTGGAGCTTGCACATTTTGTTAGTACCTTTAGGATTAACAAAACCTTATGGTTGCATCATATACAACTCTTCTTTAATAAATCCATTAAATAATGTGGTTTTGACATCCATTTGCCAGATTTCATAACATGTGGCAATTGCTAACATGATTCGGACAGACTTAAGCATCGCTACAGTTGAGAAAATCTCATTGTAGTCAACACCTTGAACTTGTTGAAAACATTTTGCAACAAGTCGAGCTTAGTAGATAGTAATACTACTATCAGTGTCCGTCTTCCTCTTGAAGATCCATTTATTTAAACTGGCTTGCTGATCATCGAGCAAGTAAATCAAAGTCCATACTTTGTTCTCATACATGGATCCTATCTCAGATTTCATGGCCTCAAGCCATTTCGTGGAATCTAGGCTCATCATTGCTTCCTCATAGTTCGTAGGTTCATCATGGTCTAGTAACATGACTTCTAGGACGGGATTACCGTACCACTTTGGTGCGGATCTTATTCTGGAAGACCTACGAGGTTCGGTAGTAACTTGATCTGAAGCTTCATGATCATCATCATTAACTTCCTCACTAATCGGTGTAGGCATCACTGGAACTGATTTCTGTGATGAACTACTTTCCAATTTGGGAGAAGGTACAATTACCTTATCAAGTTCTACTTTCCTCCCACTCACTTCTTTCGAGAGAAACTCCTTCTCTAGAAAGGATCCATCTTAGCAACGAATCTTGCTAACGGATCTGTGATAGAAGGTGTACCCAATAGTTACCTTTGGGTATTCTATGAAGACGCACTTCTCCGATTTGGGTTCGAGCTTATCAGGTTGAAACTTTTTCACATAAGCATCGCAGCCCCAAACTTTAAGAAACGACAACTTTGGTTTCTTGCCAAACCACAGTTCATAAGGCGTCGTCTCAACGGATTTTTATGGTGCCCTATTTAAAGTGAATGCAATTGTCTCTAATGCATAACCCCAAAATTATAGTGGTAAATCGGTAAGATACATCATAGATCGCACCATATCCAATAAAGTGCGGTTACAATGTTTGGACACACCGTTACGCTGTGGTGTTCCAGGTGGCATGAGTTTGTGAAACTATTCCACATTGTTTTAATTGAAGACCAAACTCGTAACTCAAATATTTGTCTCCGCGATCAAATTGCAGAAACTTTATTTTCTTGTTACGATGATTCTCCACTTCACTCTAAAATTATTTGAACCTTTCAAATGTTTCAGACTTGTGCTTCATTAAGTAGATATACTCATATCTGCTCAAATCATCTAGTGAAGGTCAGAAAATAACGATACCTGCCACGAGCATCAACACTCATTGGACCGCATACATCGGTATGTATTATTTCCAATAAGTCACTAGCTCGTTCCATTGTTCCGGAGAACGGAGTTTTAGTCATCTTGCCCAAAAGGCACGGTTCGCAAGCATCAAATGATTCATAACCAAGTGATTCCGAAAATCCATCTTTATGGAGTTTCTTCATGCGCTTTACACCGATATGACCCAAACGGCAGTGCCACAAATAAGTTGCACTATCATTATTAACTTTGCATCTTTTGGCATCAATATTATGATTATGTGTATCACTACTATCGAGATCCAATAAACTATTTTCATTGGATGTATGACCATCGAAGGTTTTATTCATGTAAATAGAATAACATTTATTCTCGGCTTTAAATGAATAACTGTTTTGCAATAAACATGATCAAATCATATTTATGCTCAACGCAAACACCAAATAACATTTATTTAGGTTTAACACTAATCCCGAAAGTATAGGGAGTGTGCGATGATGATCATATCAATCTTGGAACCACTTCCAACACTCATCGTCACTTCCCCTTCAACTAGTTTCTGTTTATTCTGTAACTCCTGCTTTGAGTTACTAATCTTAGCAACTGAACAAGTATCAAATACTCAGGGGTTACTATAAACACTAGTAAGGTACACATCAATAACATGTATATCAAATATACCCTTGTTCACTTTGCCATCCTTCTTATCCACCAAATATTCAAGGCATTTCCGCTTCTAGTGACCATTTCCTTTGCAGTATAATCACTCAGTTTCAGGCTTTGGTCCAGCTTTGGGCTTCTTCACGGGAGTGACAACTTGCTTGCCATTCTGCTTGAAGTTCCCTTTCTTTCCCTTTGCCCTTTTCTTGAAACTAGTGGTCTTGTCAATCATCAACACTTGATGCTCTTTCTTGATTTCTATCTTCGTCGATTTCAGCATCACGAAGAGCTTGGGAATCATTTTTGTCATCCCTTGTATTATAGTTCATCACGAAGTTCTACTAACTTGGTGGTGGTGACTAGAGAATTCTGTCAATTACTATCTTATCTGGAAGATTAACTCCCACTTGATTCAAGCGATTGTAGTACTCAGACAATCTAAGCACTTGCTCACTAGTTGAGCGATTCTCCTCCATCTTTTAGCTATAGAACTTGTTGGAGACTTCATATCTCTCAACTCGGGTATTTGCTTGAAATATTAACTTCAACTCCTGGAACATCTCATATGGTCCATGACGTTCAAAACGTCTTTGAAGTCCCGATTCTAAGCCGTTTAAGCATGGTGCACTAAACTATCAAGTAGTCATCATTTTGAGCTAGCCAAACGTTCATAACGCCTGCATCTGCTCCTGCAATAGGTTTGTCACCTAGCGGTGCATTAAGGACATAATTCTTCTATGCAGCAATGAGGATAAACCTCAGATCACGGATCCAATCCGCATTATTGCTACTAACATCTTTCAACACAACTTTCTCTAGGAACATATCAAAATAAACATATGAAAGCAATAACGCAAGCTATTGATCTACAACATAATTTGCAAAATACTACCAGGACTAAGTTCATGATAAATTTAAGTTCAATTAATCATATTACTTAAGAACTCCCACTTAGATAGACATCCCTCTAATCCTCTAAGTGATTACGTGATCCATATCAACTACACCATGTCCGATCATCACGTGAGATGGAGTAGTTTCAATGGTGAACATCATTATGTTGATCATATCTACTATATGATTCACGCTCAACCTTTCGGTCTCTGTGCTCCGAGGCCATATCTGTATATGCTAGGCTCGTCAAGTTTAACCCGAGTATTCCGCGTGTGCAACTGTTTTGCACCCGTTGTATTTGAACGTAGAGCCTATCACACCCGATCATCACGTGGTGTCTCAGCACGAAGAACTTTCACAACGGTGCATACTCAAGGAGAACACTTCTTGATAATTAGTGAGAGATCATCTTAAAATGCTACTGTCAATCAAAGCAAGATAAGATGCATAAAGGATAAACATCACATGCAATCAATATAAGTGATATGATATGGCCATCATCATCTTGTGCTTGTGATCTCCATCTTTGAAGCACCGTCGTGATCACCATCGTCACCGGCGCGACACCTTGATCTCCATCGTAGCATCGTTGTCGTTACGCCATCTATTGCTTCTACGACTATCGCTACCGCTTAGTGATAAAGTGAAGCAATTACAGGGCGTTTGCATTTCATACAATAAAGCAACAACCATATGGCTCCTGCCAGTTGCCGATAACTTCGATTACAAAACATGATCATCTCATACAATAAAATATAGCATCACGTCTTGACCATATCACATCACAACATGCCCTGCAAAAACAAGTTAGACGTCCTCTACTTTGTTGTTGCAAATTTTACGTGGCTGCTATGGGCTTAGCAAGAACCATTCTTACCTACGCATCAAAACCACAACGATAGTTCGTCAAGTTAGTGCTGTTTTAACCTTCACAAGGACCGGGCGTAGCCACACTCGATTCAGCTAAAGTGAGAGAGACAGACACCCGCCAGCCACCTTTAAGCACAAGTGCTCGTAACGGTGAAACCAGTCTCGCGTAAGCGTACGCGTAATGTCCGTCCGGGCCGCTTCATCTCACAATACCGCCGAACCAAAGTATGACATGCTGGTAAGCAGTATGACTTGTATCGCCCACAACTCACTTGTGTTCTACTCGTGCATATAACATCAACGCATAAAACCTGGCTCTGATACCACTATTGGGGAACGTAGTAATTTCAAAAAAATTCCTACGCACACGCAAGATCATGGTGATGGCATAGCAACGAGAGGGGAGAGTGTTGTCCACGTACCCTCGTAGACCGTAAGCGGAAGCATTAGCACAACGCGGTTGATGTAGTTGTACGTCTTCACGATCCGACCGATCCAAGCACCGAACATACGGCACCTCCGAGTTTAGCACACGTTCAGCTCGATGACAATCCCCAGACTCCGATCCAGCAAAGTGTCAGGGATGAGTTCCGTCAGCACGATGGCGTGGTGACGATGATGATGCTCTACCGGCGCAGGGCTTCGCCTAAACTCCGCGACGATATGACCCAGGTGGAATATGGTGGGGGGGGGGGCACCGCACACGGCTAAGGAACGATCCGTAGATCAACTTGTGTGTCATGGGGTGCCCCCTGCCCCCGTATATAAAGGAGCAAGGGGGAAGGAGGCCGGCCCTAGGAGGGGGCGCGCCAAGTGTGGAGTCCTACTAGGACTCCCTAGTCCTAGTAGGATTCCACCTCCCTTGTTGGAGTAGGAGAAGGGGAAAGAGGGGGAGAGGATGAAGGAAAGGGGGGCTGCGCCCCTTGTCCAATTCAGACCAGAGGGGGGGCACAGGCCTCCTTCCTTTTGGCCTCTCTCCTCTATTCCCGTATGGCCCAATAAGGCCCATATACTCCCCGGCGAATTCCCGTAACTCTCCGGTACTCCGAAAAATACCCGAATCACTCGGAACCTTTCCGAACTCCGAATATAGTCGTCCAATATATCGATCTTTACGTCTCGACCATTTCGAGACTCCTCGTCATGTCCCCGATCTCATCCGGGACACCGAACTCCTTCGGTACATCAACACTCATAAACTCATAATGTAACTGTCATCGAAACCTTAAGCGTGTGGACCCTACGGGTTTGAGAACTATGTAGACATGACCTAGAACTATTCTTGGTCAATAACCAATAGCGGAACCTGGATGCCCATATTGGCTCCTACATATTCTACGAAGATCTTTATCGGTCAAACCGCATAACAACATACTTTGTTCCCTTTGTCATCGGTATGTTACTTGCCCGAGATTTGATCATCGGTATCCAATACCTAGTTCAATCTCGTTACCGGCAAGTCTCTTTACTCGTTACGTAATGCATCATTCCGTAACTAACTCGTTAGCTACATTGCTTGCAAGGTTTATAGTGATGTGCATTACCGAGAGGGTCCAGAGATACCTCTCCGACAATTGGAGTGACAAAACCTAATCTTGAAATACGCCAACCCAACATGTACCTTTGGAGACACCTGTAGTACTCCTTTATAATCACCCAGTTATGTTGTGACGTTTGGTAGCACCCAAAGTGTTCCTCCGGTAAACGGGAGTTGCATAATCTCATAGTTACAGGAACATGTATAAGTCATGAAGAAAGCAATAGCAACATACTAAACGATCAAGTGCTAAGCTAACGGAATGGGTCATGTCAATCACATCATTCTCCTAATGATGTGATCCCGTTAATCAAATGACAACTCTTTTGTCCATGGCTAGGAAACATAACCATCTTTGATAAACGAGCTAGTCAATTAGAGGCATACTAGTGACACTATGTTTGTCTATGTATTCACACATGTATTATGTCTCCGGTTAATACAATTCTAGCATGAATAATAAACATTTATCATGATATAATGAAATAAATAATAACTTTATTGTTGCCTCTAGGGCATATTTCCTTCACCGCCATCGCCGCAGTCTTCATATCTGGTCGCCGGAGATCGCCCTCGCCGTTCCGCTCGTGTCCGGCCTCCCCCGAGCTCGCTGAAGACACCACTGGCACCGCCTTGAGCTCTTGCCCCGTCCCCCTTTCTCCGTTTATCCATTTGCGCATCGTAGCTCCATCCCCCTCCACGGACATAGCTCCTCGCCGCCGTCCATGTCGCCGCCGTCGCCCTGGCCACCGCAACCCGCAACCGAGCGTGTCACCGTGCTCCTAGTGATGCCAAGAGGCCATAGCGCCTGTCCGCTCACTCCCCCGTGCCCAGTAGCACCTCACCGCACTTGGTCGTGCTCCAGCCGCCGCCGTGAGCTCTGCTCCGGGAAGCTCCTACCACCCCACGGTCTCCCGCGTGTCCCACTGGATGCGCGTGAACCTGGGCTTCGCGTAGGTGGTCTCTGACGCGCGTTTGGTCACCGGAGTGACGATCGTGAGCCCCTCCGTCGCGTTCGGCCTCGCCGGTGGCTAAACGCCGGTGGGGTTGACCGTTTTGACCGCGTCATCCCGTCAGGTGGGCCCCGTTAGTCAGGTGATTAGCTTAGGGCTAATCACCGTTAACTAACCCCCCCCCCCCTAACACTGACAAGTGGGCCCAGCGCCACTAATCCTCTAATTAGGATAAACTAACCCCCCTGTTTAACCCTGAGACACTGACGTGTGGACCCCACACGTCAGGTTTGACCAGGTCAGCGCTGTTGACCTACTGATGCAGGCATGGCGCAAGGCGGAAGCAGCTATTTATTTTCTGGTATTAAAATAAATCAGGAAAATCCAGAAAATGATATAAACTTCAAAAATTCGTAGAAATTCAACCGTAGCTCAGATTGAAATAATTTATATATGCAAAATTATCAAAAAAATGCAGTCTATCCATTTGTACTAGTTTCATGCATGACAAACCAACTTATACCTACTATATAAGTGAAACACTAAAATGGCATTTATAAAGGGCTTAACTTGGAGTTGCATTTGAATTCTTGATTCAAATGGACTTCAACCAAATGAATGCTAGCTGCATTAGCTCAAATAGCATCACATCTTCATGCCATGTTCATTCATCATATTGTTGCATATGCTTGTGTATTGATTGTCGACACCGTTCCTTCTCGATAGGTCCTGCTCTGGAGAGTGCTTCAGAGTACCTGTCTGAGGAGCAGTGCCCCTGTTGATCTCCCAGGCAAGGAAACCCCTTATTCATTCTGATACAAGCCTAATCTATCGCTCCTGCTGTTAGTTATTGCATTAGGACAACAACGATTCAATTGCTTCTTTGTGCTGCGGTAGTTGAACCCATTCCTCTGCATGACCTGTCATTGCCACAGTAAATAGTTGAAACCCACTAGCATGTGTAGGAGTTGATTGAAGCCATGTTGTGTTCCTACCATGCCATGCTTGCTATTGCTTAGAGTGTGTCAGGTCTGATTCATTGGGAATGAATTGGAGTGCACTGCTCTATGTTCTGATGCTGAGAGTGAAGTGAGTGAACACGATTTGGTAAAGGTAGCGGTGAGAGGCCATGTAGGAGTACATGGTGGGGTGTCTCACTGGAACTGTCCTTAAGCATCGAGTTCTATGTATGTCGTCGAATGACTCGATTACCACACATTGGGTTCCAATAACTCGATCCCTCTCGACTTATTAACCAACTTGATCTCTGTCCAGGAGTCGCAACTACCTTCTGGTGTTTGTAAGTAGTGTTAGTAGTCTACCAAGTGGCACCCGGCAAGGTGGGCTTGGGACAGACTAGGAACAAGTGGCACGGTGTACCAAGAGTAGATCCATCCGGCTAGGTGGGCTTGGGAACCCTACACACATCATTTGGGGCCGTGAGTGAAACCCCGGCCGGATCTCCTTACGGATGGAACCTGAATAGGTGATGAACCTGGACTAGAGTCTTGTCTGGTTAGTTAGGTCGTGGCCGACTCCCTTGCCAGGCTTCCGCTTGAAGGTTGCCAAGATACATGACGTGTACATGGCGGTAAGTGGCGAGAGCGTGTGTGAGAAGTACACCCCTGCAGGGTTAACATGATCTATTCGAATAGCCGAGTCCACGGTTATGGACTTCTTGGATGCTTACGTGGTACATACACAACTTGAAGTGGATACCCTAAAATGCTCAAGACAAGTGTGAGTGCTATGGATGGCCTTCTCGTAGGGAGACGGGGATGAATCCATAGTTGTGTATTGTGTGGTGATTAGTGGACTCGTGTGCGCCATCTCACCTCAAAGAAGTTTCTCGTAGTCGTAGAAAAGGATAGCCACTGAGTCAAAGCTGGCCTGCTGCAACTAAACCCCACATTACCCTCTTGATACAAATGCATGTATGATAGGATCTGATGTAAGTCTTCCTGAGTACCTTTGTACTCATGTTGCTTTATTTATATTTTTGCAGCGGAGACTTCAATCTTACTAGTGTTCTCGTGGGCTTCGACAAGTAGCTTGTACCTCAGCTATGAACTTGACCGGATGTTGTAGATAGTCAGGCTCTTCAGCCTTTTTCATTTGTAGATGTCTGTACCCAGACATGTAATGCTTCCGCTTGTTGCTTGTTTGCTTTGAATGTTGGGTCATGTGACCCCTGTTTGTAATAAATGCTATGATGGCTCTTCTGAGCCTTTATCTATATGAGTTGTTGAGTTATGTTGTGATGCCATGTTGTAAAACACAAACTTGCATGTTATGCGTACGTGTAATGTGTATTGCTATGTGTGGGATCTGACTATCTAGTTGTTTATCCTTAGTAGCCTCTCTTACCGGGAAATGTCTCCTAGTGCTTCCACTGAGCCCTGGTAGCTTGCTACTGCTCCAGAACACTTAGGCTAGCCGGCATGTCTCCTTCTTCGTTCCTGTGTCTGTCCCTTCGGGGAAATGTCACGCGGTGTCTATCGAAGTCCTGTTAGCCTGCTACAGCCCGGATTCTCAGGAGTCCTGCTAGCCCAGCTGCTACAGCCCGGATTGACTCGCTGATGACCGACACGTTCGTTGCTGGGTCATGTATGCCTGTCCCTGTAAGTTAGTGCCACTTTGGGTTCACGACTAGCCATGTCAGCCCGGGTTCTTTGTCATATGGATGCTAGCGACACTATCATATACGTGTGCCAAAAGGCGCAAACGGTCCCGGGCATGGTAAGGCGACACCCGTAGGAATACTGTGCGTGAGGCCGCAAAGTGATATGAGGTGTTACACGCTAGATCGGTGTGGCATAGAATCGGGGTCCTGACACCTGGGCAACCAGGGTCTATGCCAACCTGACGTATTACCCATCTGTTGTGCCCTGAGAACGAGATATGTGCAGCTCCTATTGGGATTTGTCAGCACATTCGGGCGGTCTTGATGGTCTTGTTTTACCATTGCCGAAATGTCTTGTAACCAGGATTCCGCGACTGATCGGGTCTTCCCGGGAGAAGGAATATCCTTCGTTGGGACACCCCTGCAGGGTATAAACTTTTGAAAGTCGTGCCCGCGGTTATGTGGCAGATGGGAATTTGTTAATATTCGGTTGTAGATAACTTGACACTTGACTTAATTAAAATGTGCCAACCGCGTGTACCCGTGATGGTCCCTTTTCGGTGGAGTCCGGGAAGTGAACACGGTTTGGGTTATGATTGAACGTAAGTAGTTTCAGGATCACTTTTTGATCACCTCTAGCTTCACGGCCGTTGCGTAGTTTCTCATCTTACTCTTGTACTGGTACATTAGCCAACATATTTTCTTAGCGCTTGCTGTAACTCCACCTCATTACCTTGTCCTACACTTAAGCTTAAATAGTCTTGATCTCACGGGTTTTGAGATTGCTGAGTCCTCGTGACTCACAAGATACTACCAAATAGTTGCAGGTGCCGATGATACCAGTGTAGGTGATGCAACCAAGCTTAGTTGGGAGTTCGATGAGGATCTTGGTTGTTACTATGTTTCTTTCCGGATGATCAGTAGTGGTGCCCAGTTGGGACGATCGGGGATCTAGCATTTGGGGTTGTCTTCTTTCTTTTGGATTTGTTCGTAGACGGACTTATGTTTGTACTCTTATTGATGTATGATTTATTTAAGTATTTGTGTGAAGTGGCGACTATAAGCCAACTCTTTATCCCTTTCTTGTTCATTACATGGGATTGTGTGAAGATGACCCTTCTTGCAAAACAACCACAATGCGGTTATGCCTCTAAGTCGTGCCTCGACACGTGGGAGATATAGCCGCATCATGGGCGTTACAACTTGCCTCACTAGGATATATCTTCATGAACTAGGCAATCTCCTTGCCCTTACAAACTTCTCGGTTCAACTCCACATCTTGACGGAGGCTCCCAAGCGACACCTAACCAATCTAGGAGATACCACTCTCTAAAAGGCAATAGATGGTGTGTTGATGATGAACTCCTTGCTCTTGTGCCTCCAATAATAGTCTCCCCCAACACCCAACTCTCTCTCACAGATTTGGCAATTGTGGAAAGATTATTTGAGTGGAAAGCAACTTGGGGAACGCTAGAAATCAAGGTTGTGGTGGTTGGATTGGAATGTCTAAAATCAAGATTCTTGTGGTAGGATTAGAATGTCTTAATATCAACACATGAGTAGGTGGTTCTCTCTCAGAAAATGTATGGTGGAAGTGTAGGCACATTATGATGGCTCTCTCACAAATGGAGAAGGAGGTGGAGGGGTATATATAGCCTCCACACAAAATCCAACCATTACACACATTTGACCCATCTTGGTGAGACTGAATGATTAAACTCGATGGCACCAATTAGTTCAAAATGTGACCATTAGGAATCTTGTTGGGATCGACTAGAATAACTCAGTGAGACCGATGTGCTAGGGCTTAGGGCACGCATCATCTTGGTGGCACCAATTGCATCAACTCGGTGAGACCGAAGTCAAGCAATAAGGCAACAGAGCATCTGCCAAGCCAACTCGATGAGACCGAAATAAATGCAACAAGTTAGTAGCTAAACACCAAGATAGCAATTATGTATATGCGGGAACAATTTATGACACAAGAGATGAGACGATGGTATGTGCATGATACGATAGCTATGCGGAAAAAGTAACACTAATGTGCATAAGTATAGATAGGAAAGTGATGCCCGACAATACTCAAATGTCTAGTATAGATAGGAAAGTGATGCAAAATTGGCTTGAGGTTATCAATACAATGGCAAGGAGAAATGTACAATGATGTCGTCGAGGTTACCGTCCTTGCTTACGGTCGTGGTGTCAATGGTGAAGTGGTCATTATTGATGTCAAGTATGTGACGATGATGAGTAGCACTGAAACACCTTAGGAAACGGAGAAAGCCACGAACTCAAAATCTCAAATGGAAAATGGAAAATTGTGGTAGTGAAAATGCAGTGTCTAGGAGTTGGCAATGTAGAAGTGGAGGTGGTTGGTTATGCGAATCAGAATTCAAGTCAACGTCCCTTAGTATCCGAAACACCATAGGAGACATAAACCACAACTCATACAACCACAAATGCTATATGGATCAAAATAGGTAAGGCTGCAGAAAGCTATGGTGGTTTTGTGGACGATATGGTGGAGGGCCTAGGAAAAGATGCCAAAATTTGAAACATTTGATAGATTCAAATGGTGTTGGAACCTATCTAGATGGATGGGGGATGTCAGTAACTACCCAAAAAGATAAAGAACATGAAAATCGGACTCCGAATGTGAAAGTTATGGTAAAAACAGTGAAACACTTGTGGCTGAAATTCCCACTGGTCGGATGTCCGGGGGGAGCCTGGATTTTCGGGGTTGTCATTCCGGAAATATGTGCACTTTTGTGCTCCAGGTGCCAGATGTCCGGTGCGCATTTTTGTGCTCTAGGTGCCAATTTTCCAGCTAGGACCCAGATGTCCAACCCGATGGCCTGGATGTCCGGCCGGTGGCCCGAATGTCCGGCTCGACAAATCCATATCTCGATTTGGGGCTCGTAAACTCGATTGGTGGCAGAAATAGATTATTCCAAGAGCAAAATTGGATGATTTTGTGGATGTAAATGGGGAAAATATGGGGAAAAGCTAGATCCACTTAAAACATGTTGAATCCATGGATCAAAATCAGCAAAATCTCATCAAACCAACAAATCACAAAAAAAATAGGTGGGCTATTTTGGTGGGGATTTTTGAAATTAGGATGAAATGAAACACAATTAAGATGGAAAATGAAGGGGGGACTCCAATTTGGTGATCAATCTAACCTATGATCTTGGATGAAGTAGGGTGGAACCCTATTGGTCACCAATTGGAGGGGTATTCCTCGCAGAACACGAAGAACACGGGGAAGAACGGGGAGAAATAACAAGAGGAACACTCAAGAACAATTCCAATCACACATCCACTAGACTAACAAACACATGGATCCACAAGGTACATGAACAATCAAAGGGATAGCTAGAAGGTAGAGTTATGTGCCACCCTTGATTTTGCCTTTTCTTTGTATTTGTTTTTCTTGAATATTTATTTTGAATATGTGTTTTCTGTCAATTCTTTAGGACATAACACTTGGAAATGTTTTTAACTTTCTTCCAAGTGAACCCTATCATCTTAAACCCTCCCAAAATTTCATCACTCAGTGCGTTGTTGCTATCATCAAATATCATGCCATCTTGTTAAGTTCATCCCCTATTCCTTCCATTTTGAACCGAAGTGTTGTCAAAAGTCTTTCTTATTCCTTGTGGCATCCGTTTGTCTGGAAGGAACTTAGTTTTACCACTTCTCTCTGTTTTTCATTCCTAGATCTCAGCGCGAGATCTCTTGTAAGTGGATAAGAGGTGTAATAGCCTGAGACCGATGCCCCAGATGGCTACCCTGTTTATAATGATCACAACATTAATTGTTTGTTTGATGCATTTATCATGGCATCATTCGCATTGCATCCGGGTGTTTTTATAAAAACTCATAGCTGTTCATAGTGGCTGCTTCGCTCCTTGTCTCTGTAGCCTTTTTGTCAGACCCTTTACCTTCATTGGCCTTTCACAGACTAACCAGGCCCTTTTGATTCCCTCTTGTGTGGCCGCTTGAGCCTCTCTGCATAGACCACAGACCACTCGCGCGCGTCCAAAAAATATCCCGAAATCAAACCGCTCAGTCGTCACTGATGAGTTCGGATAAACATCTAACATCTCCAAACATCATTGGTATCTTATTTGGACTCCCCTAACCTATATTTCTCGACCGTTAAATTGCGATCATTGGGAGAATATAGCCCCTACTCGAATCCACCTCTATTTAAACAGTCTAAAAATAGTCCTAGTCTGTCCCATCTGCCCATTCCCTGCTGCCACCGCCACCCACACTTTGCTTCTTCCTGGGAGCTTGTCCCATCACCGCCACCCGACCGTTTTCCTCGGAATCTTCCTAACCCTAACAGCCAACCGCAGCGAAACCACACTCCCTCAGCCACCGATCTAGCCATTCACGTACCAATCCATCCACCACAACCAGACCTCCTCTGCCTCCTGGACAGGACCAAGCACCAATGTTTCCTTCTCCGCGCGAGCACGCGTTCATGAGACCTCTCGCGGCCACACCATGCAGCACCTAATGGTCTCCTGCCTCGTCCTCCCCTGTGCTAATTCAGCACGGGACTCCGGCTTAGGTGGAGCACACGAGCATGCCTGGTGCTGCGTCGACCCAGCCACCGGCCCCCTACTCTCCTTCTCATTCCTCTCCTCGTGCCCCTCTATCTTCTCCCTTCATTTCTCTGTCGATCCCGTTTCTTCTGGAAAAGCGATGATCTAAAAAGAAGGTACAAATTTGCCAAATGGGATATCATTTGTCGACCAAAGGACCAAGGGGGTCTTGGCATTGAGAATCTTGAAGTCAAGAACAGATGTATTCTCAGCTAGTGGTTGTACAAGTTATCACTTGAGACTGATGCCACGTGGGCGAAGATCCTTCGTAGTAAGTATCTGCAGTCCAAAACTTTGTCCCAGGTGACAGTGAGACCGACGGATTCGCCGTTTTGGAAGGGGCTCATGAAAGTAAAATCAGCCTTTTTCAATAGGTCCAAGTTCATCATCGGTAATGGCATAAACATGCATTTTTGGGAGGATACCTGGCTTGGAGAGACGCTGTTGGCGCTTCAGTATCCTTCCCTGTATAATATTATTCAACGACGTGATGCTTATGTTGGAATGATACTTCAGTCCATCCCCCTTAATATTCAGATTAGGAGAACGCTTACCGGCAACCATTGGGAATCGTGGCTTCATTTAGTGAGTAGACTGATGGAGGTTCAGCTATCTCAACAACCCGATCAGTTGTGGTGGAAGCCCACTAGATCTAGAGAGTTCACAGTTAAATCAATGTATCTCGATGTTATCAATTCTAGCACCATTCCTACTTCTGAATATGTTTGGAAAGTCAAATTTCCTTTGAAAATTAAGGTGTTTATGTGGTTTTTACATAAACAGGTCATATTGACAAAGGATAAATTGGTAAAGCGCAATTGGACAGGATCTACTAGGTGTAGTTTTTGTGATCGAGGTGAATCTATCAAACACCTATTTCTCGATTGTCCGTTGGCCAATGTTTTGTGGCAGCCGGTGCACATTGCCTTTAACATTACTCCTCCGAATTCTATCAAAATGTTATTTGGGATGTGGCTTATTGGGATAGAGTCCGAAACAGCTAGACACATTCACGTAGGAGTATGTGCTTTATTGTGGGCAATTTGGAACTGCAGAAACAATTTGGTTTTTAGCAGAACAACAAATATTCATTTTTGCAGGTTATCTTCTGAGCCACTGCGCTGATCCGTATGTGGTCGTTACTCACTCCGACGGAGGCCCGTGAGCATTTGGTTACTCGATCTATCCGGTGGGAGATGGTAGCACGGGATATCTTCAACCGGTTTGGATGGCGGTCATGTAATAGGATAGGCAATTAGTTTTCCTGTCTTTGTGATGCCATGTGGCCTTTTCGCTTATGTGTTTTGGGCATTGTGGCTCTTTGTGAGCTTGTCTTCTCTTTGATTTCAGACTTTAAGACCTTGTTGAACTTATTTGCTTATTTATAAAGGTGGTCGTATGCATCATTCTGATGCAGAGGCCGGGGTGTCCCCCCTTTTCGAAAAAAAAGAAAAAATCTCTTTGTCTTCTTCAATGGTTCCTCTCTCGGGTCTCTCTTGTTTTTTCTTTCCTAAACAGGGAACCATGCAGCACTGGAGCCGTGCCTTCACCCACCGACGTGCTCCTACATCGGACCACCCACCGGAGTTGGAGCCCCACAGGTCGCCGACCCTTCCTCTCCTTCTCCGGTCCTCCTTTATTTTCCTCTTTCTCCCGGGGACGAACAGTGATGCCGCCGCCTGATACGTCTGCAACATATCTATGATTTTTTATTGTTCCATGCTATTATATTATCCATCTTGGATGTTTTATATGCATTATTATGCTATTTAATATCATTTTTTGAGACTAACCTATTAACCTAGTGCCCAGTGTCAGTTGTTATTTTTTTCCTTGGTTTTGTCTTTTACAAAAAATCAATACCAAATGGAGTCCAAACGGAATGAAACTTTTTGACGATTTTTCTTGGACAAGAAGACACCCATGAAGCTTTGGGAGGAGGCCACGAGGTGGCCACAAACCAGGAGGCCGCGCCCTAAGAGGGGCGCCACTAGGCCATGTGGGCCGCCTGGAGCATGTCCAACCCTAATCTCAGCACTATAAATTCCCAAATATTCCCCTATACCAGAGGGCACACCAAACATACATTTCTGCCGTGACAAGTTTCTGTCCTCGTGAGATCCCATCTGGAGACCTATTCTGGTACTCTGACGGAGTGGGATTCTATCATGGCGGCCTCTATTTCAACCTTGTTACCCTAGCGATGATGTGTGAGTAGTTTACCACAGATCTACGGGTCCATAGCTAGTAGCTAGATGGCTTCTTCTCTATCTTTGATCTTCAATACAATGTTCTGCTCAATGTTCTTGGAGATCTATTACATGTAATCTTCTTTTGCCATGCGTTTGTTGAGATCCGATGAATTGTGGGTTTATGATCAGATTATCTAAGAATATTATTTGAGTCTTCTCTGAAATATTTTATGCATGATTAAGATAGCTTTCTATTTCTCTCCGATCTATTGATTTGGTTTGGCCAACTAGATTGATTTTCCTTGCAATAGGAGAGGTGCTTTGTAATGGGTTCAATCTTACAGTGCTCAATCCCAGTGACAGAAGGGGACATGACATGTATTTGTATTATTGCCATTAAGGATAAAAATATGGGGTTTATACCATATTCATTGGATCTATCCCTCTACATCATGTCATCTTGCTTAAGGCGTTACTCCGTTCTTGTTAACTTCATACACTAGATGCATGCTGGATAGCGGTCGACGTGTGGAGTAATAGTAGTAGATGCGGGCAAGAGTCAGTCTACTTGTCATGGACATGATGCCTATATTCATGATCATTGTCATAGGTATCGTCATAACTTTGTGATTTTCTATCAATTGCTCAACAGTAATTTGTTTACCCATCGTATGCGTTCTTTCAAGAGAGAAGCCTCTAGTGAAAAGTATGGCCCCAGGTCTATTTTTATCATAGTGCAGGTATAGGTAAAGCAATGATTTGATGTGAGAGGAATGCATGTTTGCTTTTGGAGTTCTTCTATTACTTCTTATTCCTCATCGATCATAGGATGGGTTCCGGGTCGGGAGCCTGGCATTAGCAGGATAGCTGTCATTCTTCTTTTTCATTTGATTTCATCCATAGTCGGATCCTGCTCTTCCATGTGATGATTGCTATGTATTCATGTATTCATGTATTCAGGTTGTAGCTTGTGGCGAGTGTACGACTTTATCTAGTATTCTCATCTATTCAGTACATGTTATTTTGTAATGATATGCACCTTGTTATGCGCTCGAAATGTGATTTTGCCCCAATCATGAATTCATCACGTGGTCGGTATAGACTTGCATCTTGGGTGCTACATAGACCAATAGAAATGAGTGGCACACGAAAGCACACATAGAGAGATTGATAAATGGGGTCGTGAAATCAAGAAATGAGCAGTAAGTGTGGAATCTATGGAAAACGCTCTTTTTGCACAACACTAGAGAGACACTAGCATGATTTGTCAATAGGCGACATAAGAAACTTGTGCACAACCTATGAGAGACAAAATGCATCAACTTTTTATCCCAAGTATGCTATGGATGTATGGTTCTCTGGGTTGTACTCACGATGATCTAAGATGATCAAGGATGGCAATTTTTTATGCAATGTAGTATGACGCTATGGCCCTTGCTTACAAGCTCTTTGTTTTCCTCTTTGCTTAAAATCTTTTTTTATATGGCCACTTATGCGAAATGCTCAAACCAAGATAGCAATTATGTATATGCAGGAACAACTTATGACACAATAGATGATACGATTGTATATGAATGCTATGATAGCTATGTGGAACAAGTATCACTAATGTGCACAAGTAGCGTTACCTGACAATAGTCAAATGGCTAGTATCGATAGGAACGTGACCCAAAACTGGCTCGGGGGTTATCAATACAATGGCAAGGAGAAATGTACACAGATGTCGTCGAGGTTACCTTCCTTGCTTACGGTCGTGGTGTTAATGGTGAAGTGGGCATTGTTGATGTCGAGTCTGTGGCGATGATGAGTAGTGGTGTTATTGATGTTGACCCATTCCTAATTAGCTGAGACACCTTAGGAAAAGGAAAAACCGCGAACTCAAAATATCAAATGACAAATGGCAAATTGTGGTAGTGGAAATGGTGAAGTCGAGGTGATTAGTTAGGTGAGTCAGACTTAAAGTCACTGTCCCTAAGTATACGAAACACCTTAGGAGACATAAACCACAACTCAAACAACCACATATGCTATATGGATCAAAATGGGTTTGGCTGCGGAAAGCTATGGTGGTTTTGCGGACGATATGGTGGATGGCCTAGGCAAAGATGCCAAAATTAGTAACATTTGATGGAGTCAATTGTGTTGGGACCTATCTAGATGGATGGCGATGTCAATAGCTACTCAATGAGCTGAAGAACACAATTGGATTCTGGATGTGAAAGTTATGGTCAAAATGGTGAAACACTAGTGCCTGAAATTTCCAGGGTTCGGATATCTGGGGGGAGCCCGGATTTCTGGGGTTGTCAGACCAGAATTATGTGTGTTTTTGCGCTCCAGGTGCCAGACGTCTCGCCGGTGGCCCGAATGTCCAGGCTGACAAATCCAGATCTTGATTTGGGGCTCGTAAACTCGATTTGTGGCAGAAATAGATTTTTACAAGAGCAAAATTGGGATGATTTCATGGATGGAAATGGGGAAAAAGATGGGGAAAAGCTAGATCCACTTGAAACATGTCGAATCCATGGATCAAAATCAAAAAAAATCTCATCAAACGAACAAATCTCAAGAAAATGGTGGGGCAATTTTTGGTGGGGATTTTTGAAATTAGGACAAAATCAAACAAAATGAAGCTAAAAACGAAGGGAAGACTCCAATTTCGTGAAGAACATAAGCTCTGATCCAAGATGATGTAGGGTGGAATCCTAATGGATGGTCTTTCACGACTTGGAGGGGATTCCTCGTAGAGCACGAAGAACACAGGGAAGAACAGAGAGAAATCACAAGAGGAACATTCAATAACAAGTCCAATCACAGATCCACTAGACTAACAAACACATGGATTCACAAGTACATGAACAATCAAAGGGGTAGATACAAGGTAGAGTTCTGTGACACCCTGTATTTTGCCTTTACTTTGTATTTGGTTTTATTGAATATTTGTTTTGTAGATGTGTTTTTTTGTCAATTCATTTGAACATAACACTTGAAATATTACATTCTTCCAAGTGAACCCTCTCATCTTAAAACCCTCCCAAAATTTCACCCCTCTCACCCTCTTGCCATGCCATAATTTTCTTTTATGGCATTATATTCATTTTCTATAAGAAAATGACCTTTTTCCCTCTATGCTATGAAACAACCATTATTTTTATTTCTCAGAAAAATCTCAAATATTCTATGGATCGTGCCTCATCTCCCCATGCAAAAATATCCATTGGTCCTTCGTAAATTTTCAGCTGGTGTTGACACCAGATTTTGGCACGGTCAACAACTTATTTCAGATGGCATCAAATGGAGAAGTGATATACATGAAAGAGTTCCGTATTGTTGATATGAACATCTTTGAAGTTTGGGTCATCGCCTTCCGATTTCATCTCGAAGGCCGAAACTATGCTCAAAGTACTAAGATCTTATATTCAGATTACAGTCTGGTCGATTAAGCCCCCAAGACGACCTCAAATGGAAAAATGATCTACACGGATTGTCTTCATCTCATGAAAACGATTGATTTTGATAAAAAAATCATTCCAATCTGAGTTCCTATGCAAAAGTTAACGCCATCGGTGTCTGGTGGGTAGCGCGAATAATAGTCTGTTTTGCGTGAGCTATTCGACCCTCAAGATGACCTCTGATCAAAAAATATTCAATGCAAAAGTTGTTCGCCTCGTTGAAACGGCCAAGATTGCTTTTGGACTTGTTTCTATCCGAGGTGGCTTACCCCAAAACAAAAGACCCACAAGGTGCAGCCAGTTTAAACCGACCAGTTTTGGAAAGTGCGGACAAAACCAATCCCAATTTGACTAGGGTTTTGGACGTGAATCCAAGCCTCTTCCTTGCACGGGAAGTCCAGACGCCTCTTATATACCCAAGGGATGAAGACCAATTAAACAACACACAATCGAACAAATCATATACCACTTTTTATCTTTTATCTTTTCTCCTTAACCCTAGTTCTTCTTCCTCCTCATTCTTCGCTCGTTCTTCTTCCTTGCAGGGCGGCGAACCTCGAGGCCCTAGGGGTGATCAGGTCTTATATTCGGTGTCAAAACCGGCGGATCTTGGGTAGGGGGTCCCGAACTGTGCGTCTAAGGTTGATGGTAACAGGAGGCGGGGGACATGATGTTTACCCAGGTTCGGGCCCTCTCTATGGAGGTAATACCCTACTTCCTCCTTGATTGATCTTGATGAATATGACTATTAGAAGAGTTAATCTACCACGAGATCGTAATGGCTAAAACCCTAGAAGTCTAGCATGTATGATTATGATTGCCTCTATGGACTAAGCCCTCCGGTTTATATAGACACCAGAGGGGACTAGGATTGCACAAAGTCAGTTACAGAGAAAGGAATCTTCATATTCTGGCGCCAAGCTTGCCATCCACGAAAAGGAGAGTCCCATCCGAACACGGGAAGAGGTCTTCTGTCTTGTATCTTCATAGCCCATCAGTCTGGCCCACGCTACGTAGTCTGGCCGTCCTAGGACCCCTTAATACAGGACTCCCTCAATAGCCCCTGAACCAGGCTTCAATGACGAGGTGTCCAGCGCATGAATCGTCTTTAGCATTGCAAGGCGGGTTCCTTCTCTGAATACTCCAAAATAGTCTTTGAACACAAGAATTGTCTCCGGCTTTGCAAAGCAAATTCCACACACAACCGCAGAGAGTATGATATTTCACGAGTCCAATCTGCTGACAACTTTTTGTAGCGTGACATCACGTCGTCGCCCAACCATTATTTCGAACCGTTTTTTAGCCTGCCACTCCCTATTTCGAGATGCGGTTTCATTGGCACATCTTGTCAAAGCATAGATCGTATCCCCTTATTGTGGGATTCTCATCAATATGGGCGTGAGTAACCCAACCGTTCTGTTCGCATGATTCCTTGGGAATAGGCAGGTTTTAAGGCCTAGGAGGGGGCGTTTGATAATCATCGCCCTTATAATGGGGCTAACACCCGTCTTTTCTCCTTTACGCCAACCCTTTCCTCAACCTCTCCCACCTCAAGTTCCAGCATCCAAGGTTCAATTTCATCACTTCGTGCTTCCCAGTCATGTCCGGACCCGGCCCTCAAGGCCGGTGGCTGGTTTCCTCTGTCATAGAAGAGGACATCGCGAAGCTCCGAGAGGAAAGATACCTGACAGCGGAAATCCTCCACAGGCTTTCGGCTCAAGGGCAGGTTATTCCTACTCCCAGATCCGGTGAGAGGGTCGTATCATCTCCCACTTCCTCCGAGGGCTAGGGTTCGTTCTTCATCCCTTTGTTTGAGGGATAATGTTCTACTACGGGCTAGATTTTCACGATGTAGCTCCGGACTCCTTTCTTCACGTCTCGGCGTTCATTATCGTGTGTGAGGCCTTCCACCGTACTCCCCCACACTTCGGCTTGCGGATCAAGACCTTTAATGTGAAGCCAAAGGAAGTCGACGGGAAACAAGCAGAGTGCGGTGGTGCTTGATACGTCTCCAATGTATCTACTTTTCCAAACACGTTTGCCCTTGTTTTGGACTCTAACTTGCATGATTTGAATGAAACTAACCCAACTGATGTTGTTTTCAGCAGAACTGCCATGATGTTGTTTTATGTGTAGAAAACAAAAGTTCTCGGAATGACCTGAAAATCCACAGAGACAAGTTTTGGAAAATATAAAAAATACTGGCGAAAGAATCAAGACCAGGGGGCCCACACCCTGTCCACGAGGGTGGGGTGCGCGCCCCACCCCCTGGGCGCACCCCCCTGTCTCGTGGGCCCCCTGATGCTCCACCGACCTCAACTCCAACTCCATATATTCTGTTTCACGGAGAGAAAAATTAGAGAGAAAGTTTCATCACGTTTTATGATACGGAGCCGCCGCCAAGCCCTAATCTCTCTCGGGAGGGCTGATCTGGAGTCCGTTCGGGGCTCCGGAGAGGGGGATTCGTTGCCGTCGTCATCATCAACCATCCTCCATCACCAATTTCATGATGCTCACCGCCGTGCGTGAGTAATTCCATCGTAGGCTTGCTGGACGGTGATGGGTTGGATGAGATTTACCATGTAATCCAGTTAGTTTTGTTAGGATTTGATCCCTAGTATCGACTATGTTCTGAGATTGATGTTGCTATGACTTTGCTATGCTTAATGCTTGTCACTAGGACCCGAGTGCCATGATTTCAGATCTGAACCTATTATGTTTTCATGAATATATGTGTGTTCTTGATCCAATCTTGCAAGTATATAGTCACCTATTATGTGTTATGATCCAACAACCCCGAAGTGACAATAATCGGGATACTTCTCGGTGATGACCATAGTTTGAGGAGTTAATGTATTCACTATGTGCTAATGCTTTGTTCCGGTTCTCTATTAAAAGGAGGCCTTAATATCCCTTAGTTTCCGCTAGGACCCCGCTGCCACGGGAGGGTAGGACAAAAGATGTCATGCAAGTTCTTTTCCATAAGCACGTATGACTATAGTAGCAATACATGCCTACATTACATTGATGAATTGGAGATAGTTCTGTGTCACCCTATGTTATAGCTATTACATGAGGAATCACATCCGACATAATTATCCGCCACTGATCCAATGCCTACGAGCTTTTCACATATTGTGTTTCGCTTATTTACTTTTCCGTTGCTATTGTTACAATTACTACGAAACTAGTATCTTTACTTTTGCCACTATTACCTTTATTATCATACCACTTTGCTACTAAATACTTTGCTGCAGATACTAAGTTATCCAGGTGTGGTTGAATTGACAACTCAACTGCTAATACTTAAGAATATTCTTTGGCTCCCCTTGTGTCGAATCAATAAATTTGGGTTGAATACTCTACCCTCGAAAGCTGTTGTGATCCCCTACACTTGTGGGTTATCAAGACTAATTTCTAGCGCCGTTGCCGGGGAGCATAGCTCTATTCTTTGATTCACTTGGGATTTATATCTATTGATCACTATGAGGAACTTGAAAGACGAAAGAACCAAGATTTTGCCCTCAACTACGAGGGGGGGTAAGGAACTGCCATCTAGCTCTGCACTAGATTCTCCTTCTGTTATTAGTAAGCTTGCGACACCTAAACCTGCTACTGCTTTGAATTATGATATGTCGCATGTTATTGATGATGCCACTTCTGCTATGCATGATACTTATGATGAAACTCCTTCTGTGCATGATACTACATTGCCATTAGGTGAACTTCTTGATGAACAACTTGCTAGGGTTAGAGAGAATGAAATTATTGATGATGCTATTATTGATGATAGTGATGATGAAAGTTCTCCCCCTGATTATGAATTACCTATTGTTCCTGAAGGGTTATTTTATGGAGGAGGAAGCTGCTAGAGCTATCTTTGCTTGCAAAGATAGATATAATCTTAAAAAGTTATTAGCTAAATGGAAGCAGCAATGTCCTAGTGCTAAAATGAAACCTGACCCTGCTTTTGCTACTTGACCTATCTGTGTTACTGATAAAGATTATGAATTCTCTGTTGATCCTGAGATTATTACTTTAGTTGAATCTGATCCTTTTTTTGGCCTTGAATCTGAAACTGTTGTGGCACATCTTACCAAGTTGAATGATATAGCCATCTTGTTTACTAATGATGAGAAGTCTCGCTATTATTATATCCTTAAGATATTTCCGTTCTCATTAAAGGGTGATGCTAAGACTTGGTTTAATTCTCTTGCTCCTGGTTGTGTGCTTAGTCCCCAGGATATGATTTATTACTTCTCTGCTAAATATTTCCCTGCTCATAAGAAACAAGCTTCCTTGCGGGAAATATATAATTTTGTGCAAATTAAAGAAGAGAGTCTCCCACAAGCTTGGGGGAGGCTTCTCCGATTACTTAATGCTTTGCCTGATCATCCTCTTAATAAAAATGAAATACTTGATATCTTTTATAATGGACTAACCGATGCTTCCAAGGACTACTTGGATAGTTGTGCTGGTTGTGTTTTCAGGGAAAGAACAGTCAACGAAGTTAAATTACTATTGAATAATATGTTGACTAATGAAAATAATTGGACTCTTCCTGAGCCAATTCCTAAGGCAATTCCTGAACTGATTGAGCCAACTCCTGAGCCTATTCCGAAACCCACTCCGAAGAAGAGAGGTGTTTTATTTCTCAGTCCTGAAGATATGCAAGAGGCAAAGAAATCAATGAAAAAGAAAAAGGCATTAAAGCTGAAGATGTTAAGAATTTACCACCTATTGAAGAAATACATGGTCTTAATATACCGGATGTTGAAGAAACACACGGATGTTGAAGAAACACATTGTCTTGATAACCCGACATAGGTAGTAAAGGTAAATTCTCTCTATAGATATGATAAAGTTGGAATTCCTTCTACTAAATTCCATAGCCCATGCCTAGATGAATTTGATGACTTTATGGCTAGACAAGAAAGTTTTAATGCTTATGTTGGTAGAGAGTTAAACAATAATGCTTTCGAAATAGGACGCTTGAGTGATTATATGGCTAGAGTTAAAAGTGAACTTAAACTCATTAGCAAATATGCTTCTATGGTTGCCACTCAAGCTGAGCAAGTACTTAAATCTCAATGTGATTTGCTTGATGAATTAAATAATAAAAATGACTTTGCTGTTAGAGTGGCTAATAGAACTGGTAGAATGACTCAGGAACCTTTGTATCCTGAAGGCCAACCTAAGAGAATCGAGCAAGATTCTCAGTGAAATAATTTAGAGGCTCCTAGTTCTTCCAAAAAGAAGAAAAAGAAAAATGATAGGACTTTGCATGCTTCTAGTGAACCTGTTGTAGACACACCTGAGAATCCCAATGATATTTTTGTTTCTGATGCTGAAACACAATCAGGTGATGAACATGAACCTAGAGATAATGTTAATGATAATGTTCACGTTGATGCTCAACCTAGTACAAACAATGAAGTAGAGATTGAACCTGTTATTGATCTTGATAACCCACAATCAAAGAATCAATGTTATGATAAGAGAGATTTTGTTGCTAGGAAGCACGGTAGAGAAAGAGAACCATGGGTTCAGAAACCCATGCCCTTACCTCCTAAACCATCCAAGACAAAGGATGACGAGGATTTTGAGCGCTTTGCTGAAATGATTAGACCTATCTTCTTACGTATGCGCTTAACTGATATGCTTAAAGTAAATCCTTATGCTAAGTATATGAAGGATATCATTACAAATAAAAGAAAGATACCGGAAGCTGAAATTTCCACCATGCTTGCTAATTATACTTTTAAGGGTGGAATACCAAAGAAACTTGGAGATCCGGGAGTACCAACTATACCATGCTCCATTAAAAGAAATTATGTTAGAATTGCTTTATGTGATCTTGGAGCCGGTGTTAGTGTTATGCCTCTTTGTTTATATCGTAGACTTGAATTGAGTAAGTTGACACCTACTGAAATATCTTTGCAAATGGTTGATAAATCAACTGCTATACCTATCGGTATTTGTGAGGATGTGCCTGTTGTGGTTGCAAATGTCACTATCTTAACGGACTTTGTTATTCTTGATACTCCCGAGGACGATAGTATGTCAATTATCCTTGGTAGACCCTTTTTGAATACTGCAGGGGTTGTTATTGATTGCAACAAAGGCAATGTCACTTTTCATGTTAATGGTAATGAGCATACGGTACACTTTCCGAGGAAACAATCTCAAGTTCATAGCATCAATTCTATTGGGAAAGTTCCAACTATTATTATTGGAGGTTTTGAATTTCCTCTTCCTACTGTTAAGAAAAAGTATGATATTTGTCACGACCGACTTTTTCAATAAATAAATATTGAGAAAATCGATCTTTAAATCCCAGTATAGGAAAAGTCATCCTCACTGGTAGACAAATACTTGATGAACAGAGGACCAGTAGCATTAAATATATTACAGGGTTGAGCTGAGGCTGCTCAACAATTTATTACAAACTCGCCAATATCTCACATAAGGGCGGTTATGACACATGGATGTGGTGGCATGCTACTAGCTCGAGGTAAAAAGTTGTGGATAACTTTACTCCTAACTGGCAGCTCATCGAGCGTCGAGGTGAGGCTCGATGAATTTATTTCTGGGTTGCGGAAGCGGATAATACAATGACCAAATAGGATCGCATGGGACTTACTAGGACTCCTCTAGGCATCGGACTCGCTATCAAACTCCTCATCCATGAGATCGCCTTCATCAACATCTGGCCAAATCAACAAAACAGGTGAGTACTTTGAAAGTACTCGCAAGACAGTTCGGACAAAAGATATAATCAATGAATGCATGAATGCGTCACGAATAAAATGTTGCTCATACAACAATGATAATATTTATGCACGACTTGATAAGTAAACAAATAAATCAAAAACCGATCGGGTGTCTGGAGCGACGCCTCGAAAGGTAAACCAATAAAATTCATGCCGCAGTCGGGCGTCTAAGAGACACCACATAAAGGGCTTTAAAGAAATGCCACAGTCGGACGTCAAAGCGACATCACATAAAGAGCTTTAAAAGAAATTCCATAGTCGGACGTCTGAGTGACATCACATAAAGGGATTTAAAAGAAATGCCACAGCCGGACGTCTGAGCGACATCACATAAAGGGCTTTAAAAGAAATGCCACAGTCGGACGTCTGAGCGACATCACATAAAGGGCTTTGATAGAAATGCCACAGTCGGACGTCTGAGCGACATCACATAAAGGGCTTTAAAAGAAATGCCACAGTCGGACGTCTGAGCGACAACACATAAAGGGCTTTAATAAAAGTAAATACGATTATGCCACCGTCAGACGTCTGGGTGACATCACAGACATGGCTTACAATAAATGTAAATACAAGTATGCCACCGCCGGACGTCTGTGCGACATCACATACAGGGCTTGTACAAAAGTAAATAACAAGATTAGTCCATCCACAAGAATAATCTTTTAACCGGATTTATCCCACATGAATCCCACCGGAGTTTTGTCACTGAGGCTGATACCTGACAAGATAAGATGAATATAGTACTTGAACAAAGTACAAGATAATTGAAAGATTTGAGACTCTGCAGAGTTTGGATGAACTGACCACAGCCAACGGATTTCCGTAGTCACGAAGGACTAGTTCCGTTTACGGTATTTCAGTAGAAACACATTTAACTAGTACACACCCATTTCACCTCATGATGCCAGGAATCACCCTGGACAACGTCCAAGAAAAACTTTGAGACTGGGAGGCCACAACCTCGAATAGCATGGGATCAAATTTCTATACGCGCGCTCTAAGGGGTGCCCCCCTCTCGGTCCCAATCGGAAACACCCATGCCCCCTGACCGGATGACAGGCTTTAATCCAGGGCCATGGAACCCTCATCCCGGCCTCTCTATTTGGTGTGTACCAGGAAAACGATTTGCAACTTACTAAGCCATATTCCTTTCGGAAAACATGTGACAGTACGGGAAGCAATGTATGGAAATGTGATTTGTTTCACGATGACACGGAAGTCAAATAATCTGGCATAAGACGGGCATGTCACAACACTGTCATCTTACCAATCCTCATGCCATCACATGGCCATGCAAATATGTATCCAACAACATAATGCTTTCCGAGACTTACTTTCCACTAATGTGCACGAAATATAACATTCAAAGGAGTGTTCATAAACATGCCATGACTATACTAAAATGCAAACATGCAACAACCACTCATCATATCAAGAGTTCAAACATTCTTGCCTGGTTCGGAGTAGTCGGAGTTTAACTGTGTGAAGTTTGCAGCTCCGTCACCTCCTCCGGTATCTACGGTATAAGAGAAATACGTACGTAACGTAAATACCGTGAGTGTACAGAAAAGTGTTCCAAATATTTTTCAAATAAATATGACAAAAAACTAGATAGAAAAATAAAGGTGAGAGAAAAGGAATCAATCAAAACCCATTTTCTGTTAAAAAGTTATAAGAGTTTTGGTCCAAGGACCCATCTGTAATGAAACAGAAAGTTTCCAGGGGGCTCTGCGGAAAAGTCCAGAATAACGTTTCGTTTAAAAGAGAGCGCGACGGCGCCCGAGGGGTGCGGTGGTCGCCGGCGGCGATCCACGGCGAGGCAGGGGGATCGGGGGGTACCTTCGTGATCAGTGCACCGTTCCACGTCTGTGGGTGGTGGTGGTGGTCGCCGGCGAGCACTGTGTCGACGGCGGTCCTTGCTCCGGCGGACGGTGGTTCGGGCAGTCGTGGATCTCGCCGGAGGGAGCGGAGTGAATCGAGGTGCAGGCCAAGGCGGAACGGGGCGACCGGAGTCGGGGAAGAAGGGCCCCTCGAGGCTCTTCCAGTGGCTAGGCGGGGTCTAGTGTAGTGGTGGAGTTGTGCGGGGGCAAGAGCAAGCTCGGGGGTGCTATTTATAGCCAGCCCGAGGCGGTTGCCGTGAACGGATAAGTCCGGCGGGTGATTACGGCGGCGCTGTGGCGGGACGGTCGGCTTAGGAGGTTGAGCATCGCCTAGGTGGAGCAGTGGTGCCATTTCAGGGTCCAGCTCAGCACGGGAGGGAGGGTTACGGCCTGTCCTCGACGGAACGGCAGCACGGCCCGTCGGCGGCAGAAAACGCGCTCTGCGTGTGCCAAGCCACGGCGACGGTGTTGCATGCGTGCGCTGGCAAGGAGATGGCCACGCAGAGCCACCAGGAGGTTTGGGCGGCGACGAACGACGTTAAGCCGCAGTTTTGCTCCCTGTCGGCCGTTACGGTGGTTCTGCCACCGCAAAGCACGCCGGCGCAGGCGGGCCAGGGCGCCACCGACGCCAGGAAGGCGCCAAGCGCGCGTGTGGAGCTCCGGACAAGAGGGAGGGGCTGCGAGCATCGAGCCAAATGCACAGTGGGCATGTGACTGAAGTTCTGTCAGGGAAACGACACTGAAACTCTGAATTTTCTGAATATGAACGAAAACAGTGCATGCCAAGTGTTCAACAGAATGATTCTGGCATGTAGGGATTTTTCCTTGAGCTGATTTTTGGTGGAGTGGTCTCTCATTGCCACTAGAGGTTGCCTGAATTTTGGTGGAATTTTTGGAGAAGTGTAGATATGAATTTCACCAAATTTGGAAAATCTGGTCCAAACTTGCGGAGAGTGAAATTCGAAATTTTTAAAAGAAGAAGAGTGGATCATGATGGTTCTAGGTTGTGGGTACAAAGGACTATCCAGGGGTGTTGAGTTGAGGTCAAAAATCAAAAGCATTAGGGTACTTGCTTTGCAAATCACCTAGGCTCAAAAGAAATGACAGAATTATTTGGGGAAGAGAAATAATTGGAATAAAATCCAAAGATGGATTTTATTAGTTTGGACAGAATGTTTGGGTTGTACCAAAGTGGGAGGAGGGGTTTTGGGAGAATTTTACCATAGGAGGCATGGTAAACAAGAATGGATCCAAAATCAAAAGAAAGCCCTAAAACAAAAGGTTTTCTTTTTAAGAGAAACTAAAACCAAGAAAAGATTTTTGAGAGGGCAAACTTAGAAGAGGGTTTTTAAGAAGTGTTTAAATGACCTTCTTCAAACCAAGCAAGGCTCTAACTGAAAACAAAAACCACAAAATTTTTGGAGTGTCACAGCACCTACCCCCTTAGGAAAAATCTCGTCCCTGAGATTTCAGTTGATCCTTAAACAGGTGTGGGTGCTCTCTTCGGATAAAGTCCTTGCTCTCCCAAGTTGCCTCATTCTCAGTGTGATTGCTCCACTGAACTCTGAAAAACTTGATGGTTTTCTGTCGGGTCCTCCTCTCAGACTCTTCTAATATTTTTATTGGGTACTCCCGGTAGGTGAGGTCTGGTTGCACGTCAATATTCTCATGTGATATTTGCTTCTCTGGGTTGCTCATGTGTTTTCTTAACTGCGAGATGTGGAATACGTTGTGGATACCGGATAAATCTCTGGGTAGGTCTAGCTGGTAAGCTACCGTGCCTCTTTGGGCCACTATATGAAATGGTCTGATGAATCTTGGTGCTAGCTTTCCCTTAATCTTGAATCGCTGCAGACCCTTCATAGGAGAAACTCTTAGGTATACCAATTCTCCGAGTTCAAAACTGATTTCCCGATGCTTTCGATCGTAATAACTCTTCTGCCGACTTTGAGCTGTTTTGAGTCGATCTCTAATTGTTTTAACCTTCTCTTCGGCCTCCTTGAGCATATCTGGGCCGAAGATATGGTTGTCTCCAGTCTCTGACCAATTTAGTGGGGTACGACATCTTCTCCCATATAGCGCTTCAAAGGGTGCCATTTGCAAGCTGGCTTGATAGCTGTTGTTGTATGCGAACTCTGCATATGGCAAACTTTCTTCCCAACTGTTTCCGTAGGTGAGGACATTGGCTCTCAGCATGTCTTCTAGAATTTGGTTTACGCGTTCAGTCTGCCCATCAGTCTGGGGATGGTATGCGATACTGAATGCTAGTTGGGTTCCCAGTGCCTGTTGTAGGTGATCCCAAAATCTAGAGACGAACTGTGTTCCTCTACCGGAGATGATAGTCTTAGGGACTCCCTGTAGGCAGACGATACGGGCAAGATAAAGTCTGGCCAGCCTCTGAGTGGTGTAAGTTGTCTTTACCGGAATAAAATGTGCCACCTTGGTTAATCTGTCGGTTATGACCCATATGGCATCGTTTCCGTGTCGTGACCGTGGCAATCCAACGATAAAGTCCATTCCAATCTCGTCCCACTTCCACTCGGGTATCTTGTTTGGTTGTAACAGTCCGGCTGGTTTCTGGTGCTCGGCCTTGATACGTTGACAAGAGTCACAGCATGCAATGAACGTGGCTATATCTCTCTTCATACCGTGCCACCAAAATTTTTCCTGAAGGTCTTTGTACATTTTTGTCCCTCCAGGGTGGATTGAATACGGAGTTGTGTGACTTTCGGCCAAAATCTGCTGTTTGAGGTCCTTGATATTTGGTACACAAAGTCTCTCTCCGTACCACAATATTCCTTGCTCATCTATGTTGAATTCTGAGGCTCTTCCCAAACTCACTTTCCTTTTTATGCCCTCAATGCTGGGGTGTCCGTGCTAGGCTTCCTTGATCTTTTCCATTAGGGTAGGATGTATTTCTAGATTCGACACCCTGCCTTCGGTAACCATTATTAAATTGAGTCTGGCAAATTCCTGTTGAAATTCTGGCCTCAACTTTGGTATACCGTCGTCGTCCATGCTGGGATTTCGACTAAGTGCATCTGCCACAACATTTGCTTTTCCGGGATGATAGTGGATTCCAACATCATAATCCTTCACCAACTCTAACCAGCGTCGTTGCCGTAAATTTAGCTCCGGTTGTGTGAAAATATACTTAAGACTCTTATGGTCTGTGTATATCTCACAACGATTTCCAAGTAGGAAGTGTCTCCATTCCTTCAGTGCATGGATGACCGCTGCTAATTTCAAGTCATGAGTGGGATAATTCTCCTCATGCTTGCGTAGTTGTCTGGAGACATACGCAACTACCTTGCCTTCTTGCATCAACACGCATCTGAGGCCTTTCCGGGATGCGTCACAATATACCTCAAAATTCTTGTGTATATCTCGCACAATTAGTACTGGTGCCGTTGTTAATTTGCTTTTTAGCTCTTGGAAACTTTTCTCACCTGCTTCTGTCCATTCAAACTTCTTGCCTTTCTTGAGCAATTGTGTCATGGGCTCTGCTAAGTGGAGAATCCTTCAATAAATCTCCGATAATAGCCTGCCATTCCCAAGAAACTCCATACGTCCGTTACGTTAGCTGGTGGTTTCCAGCCAAGTACGGCCTTGACTTTTTCCGGG
This sequence comes from Triticum dicoccoides, assembly GCF_002162155.2. Classification (NCBI taxonomy): domain Eukaryota; kingdom Viridiplantae; phylum Streptophyta; class Magnoliopsida; order Poales; family Poaceae; genus Triticum; species Triticum dicoccoides. The sequence continues at coordinate 328,264,708 of NC_041385.1, read as the reverse complement.
TCTGCTGCAATACCTTCTTGGGTTAGCACGTGGCCTAGGAATCCCACCTGCCTTAGCCAAAATTCACATTTGCTGAATTTGGCATACAGTTGATGTTTCCTGAGTTCTCCGAGTACAATCCTGAGATGTTCGGCGTGCTCTTCTGGTGTTTTGGAATATATCAGAATATCATCAATGAATACCACAACAAACTTGTCCATATACTTCATAAATACTTTGTTCATGAGGTGAACAAAATATGCGGGGGCGTTGGTTAGCCCGAATGGCATCACTGTGAACTCATACAGCCCATATCTGGAGGTGAAGGCGGTCTTGGGAATATCTTCTGTTCATACTTTTAATTGGTGGTATCCTGATCTCAAGTCAATTTTTGAGAAGACCTTGGCCTGTGCAAGCTGATCAAATAAATCATTTATTCGGGGCATTGGGTATTTGTTCTTGATTGTGACCATGTTGAGAGCTCGATAATCAATACACAACCTCATTGTTCCATCCATCTTCTTGGCAAATAAAATTGGAGAACCCCAAGGTGAGGAGCTGGCTCGTATGTATCCTTTCTCCAATAATTCTTTTATTTGCTTCTTCAACTCTACTAATTCGGATGGTGCCATTCTGTATGGTTCCTTGTAAATGGGAGCGGTTCCGGGTGCTAGCTCAATGCTGAATTCTATCTCTCGGTCTAGTGGCATGCCTGGTAGTTCTTCTGGAAATACGTCTGGGAATTCACATACTACTGGAACCTTGTTCAGCTCAGAAACGTCCACCTTGTTTAACTAGGTTGCCGAGGTATTTGTCTCTCTTTGGCTGAAACTTTTATTTTCTTCCCATGATGGTGTGTGAGAATCACGGTCCGGTTGAAGCAGTCAATAAAACCTTTGTTGGTTGTTAACCAATCCATCCCTAGGATGACATCTAGTCCTTTGCTTTCCAATACAATAAGGTTGGCGTAAAACTTCAATCCTTCAAATTCAATAACCACACCTTGACAGTAACTCTGGGTCACTTGCTTAATTCCAGGGGACTTGATGATCATTGATTTTTCCAAGGGAAGCATCGAAAAATTATTTTGCAAAGCAAAAAATTTCGAAATGAATGAGTGAGAAGCTCCAGAATCAAACAAAACCATGGCATGTATTGTGTTGACGGGGTACGTACCGAGTACGATATCTGGGGCGTTCTGTGCTTCCTCTCGGGTCACGTGGTTCAGGTGACCTTTCCGGTGGTTGTTATTGGGGTTGAAATTGCTTCGCTTTGGCGCTGAATTATTGCCACCATTATTGGGCTTCGGGGTTGAGTTCCTTGGCTTGGGGCACTGCTTGGCATAGAGCCCTTCTTCTCCACAAGCATAACAGGTAACGCCTGGGCGATAGGTGAACTCTTTGTCTCTTGCATGGAAATTCCTGATTGGACGTGAATTTCCCGTCGGGGTTTTGTATGCCCCACCCTTCTGGAATTCCGTCTTGTTTCTGGGGTTGCGAGTAAAAGTAGTCTGGTCCCTTTTGCGTTTGCGGAAATCTTCCAGGCTACGTTGCTCATTTTCCAGAGTGATGGCCTTATCCACCAGTGTTTTAAAATCTGGAAAGGTATGCACAACTAGCTGGCACTTAAGGGCGGGTGCCAGGCCTTCCAAGAATTTTTCCATCTTCTTGCTCTCGGTCATGCGTTCTTCATTGGCGTAGCGAGACAGTAGAGTGAATTGGCTATTGTATTCTGACACTGTCATGGTCCTTTGCTTGAGGTCATCAAATTCTCTTTTATTGATTTTCATGACACTCTTAGGAATGTGTGCCCCACGAAAACCTTCTTTGAAATCCTCCCAGGTTATTTCATTTTCGTTGGGGTGCATGTGCAGGAAGTTTTACCACCACGATGCGGCTGCTCCTGTGAGATAATGTGGTGCATACAATACTTTTTCACGGTCTGAACACTATGCAATAATTAATTTTCTCTCCATCTCTCGAAGCCAGTCGTCGGCCTCAAGAGGCTTGTCGGTATGAGAAAATGTTGGAGGACGCATCTTCTGTAACTCAGATAATTTGGATTGTGGTTGATACTGACCATGGTTACTTACCATATTGATGAATTGGTTCATCATTTCCTGGTGTTGTTGCTGACTCTGTTCATATAAACGACATACTTGTGTAAAAGTTGTTTCACTGTCCTGTTGACTTGTCTGTCCCTGAGTGAAATTGTGGTTTTGTGGTGTGCCATAATTTTCTTCTGGCTGATTTGGCATGGAGCGCGTCCAAGGACGAGACATGTTTCACTCTGGGGATATATTTTGTGAAACTCGTAAGATAAGAAAGAGAGTCGCGAAAGTCAATAAAATCACACACAAGATTTTTTTTTAAAAAAACTCCAGGATATTTCTGAAAATACACGTTTGCGCGCGGAGAAGGACTATTACATATCTTACACGCAAGCATAATTATACAGTACATCACTCAGGACATGCGTACATAATCGTGACGTGTTATTTAAACTAGTGCACTTCTCCAGATCCTACATGATGCGCAAACAGGCTACTTCTCACAACCTATGTACATATAAACATATTACACAAGTCGGTACATCGCATGGCGTCTACGCGCACTCAGTCGGAGATGGTGAGGATCTCCTTGGCCTACCGAGGGTGAGACGCAGTGATGTTGGGGAATCAACTTCCTCCTCGCTAATAGGTTCTAGACGAGGAACACTGCGCTGAGCTGAAGGAGCAGGTGTCGTAGGCAGAGTACCCTGCATAAGAGTGGGCGGAATAGGTGGAGTAGCACGTATGGGAGTGGGTGCAAAAGGTGGTGCAGCGCGAACGGGAGTGGGTGCAAAAAGTGGTGCAGCGCGAATGGGAGTGGGTGCAATAGCCTCGTTAAATTCCTCACTGGTAGGCAGACGATGTGCAGTGGCGAGAATGGTAGGCAAATGAGAAGCTGAGGACGAGATAAAAGTCAGCGGTGGAGCAGTGTGTAGGAGTTCTCTCCTGTTAGCAGCACAGCCATGAACTGAGTCCATGCGGGCAGCTACAAGGTCGTCCACCATGCTGTCGAAGGCTGCTTCCAGGGCTTGGAGGTACTCGACAAGCATCTCAAAGGCCTCGTCTTGCTCTCCTCTGGGGCAAGAGAATGAGTAGTGACAGGTGTAAGGCACGTGGCATGGAAGGTAGCGGTAGCGACGGGTCTTCATTGCAGGAAGGACATCCCCAAGACGAGCTATCGCCTCGCGAGCTTCCATCTGCATAGCATGCCTCTCTATCGGCATGGCTCTCCCCAAGAAACGGAAGCGGCGCATCTCAACACGCCCTCCCCTGAATTGCACCGCGGCTTGGTGCATGGTCAGACTGTCGTTGATCTTGTGCGGATAAAGTGTGAAGGCTGGGCGCATAGATGGCCCCATCGCGACCTGAACGATGAAGGAGAGGAGTTTGACGAACCCCTCAGGCACGTTGGCGAACATTTGAGACTCGCAGTCGCTACCGGCCATCTACAAAAGTAGGCAAAAATTCTGAGTGATCAGATCATAAATTTTTATGCTGACTATCAGAAAAATGTCTACATTTGTAAAAACATGAATAAACTCTGTCATGCTAATAACCAATTAGCGATCGCACCTAGTGGCTTCCTACAGTTAGACTGGCTCTGGTTACCAAGTCTGTCACGACCGACTTTTTCAATAAATAAATATTGAGAAAATCGATCTTTAAATCCCAGTATAGGAAAAGTCATCCTCACTGGTAGACAAATACTTGATGAACAGAGGACCAATAGCATTAAATATATTACAGGGTTGAGCTGAGGCTGCTCAACAATTTATAACAAACTCGCCAATATCTCACATAAGGGCGGTTATGACACATGGATGTGGTGGCATGCTACTACCTCGAGATAAAAAGTGGTGGATAACTTGACTCCTAACTGGCAGCTCATCGACCGTCGAGGTGAGGCTCGATGAATTTATTTCTGGGTTGCGGAAGCGGATAATACAATGACCAAATAGGATCGCACGGGACTGACTGGGACTCCTCTAGGCGTCGGACTCGCTATCAAACTCTTCATCCATGATATCGCCTTCATCAACATCTGGCGAAATCAACAAGCCAGGTGAGTACTTTGAAAGTACTCGCAAGACAGTTCGGACAAAAGATATAATCAATGAATGCATGAATGCGTCACGAATAAAATGTTGCTCATACAACAATGATAATATTTATGCACGACTTGATAAGTAAACAAATAAATGAAAACCGATCGTGTGTCTGGAGCGACGCCTCGAAAGGTAAACCAATAAAACTCATGCCACAGTCGGGCGTCTAAGCGACACCACATAAAGGGATTTAAAAGAAATGCCACAGTCGGACGTCTGAGTGACATCACATAAAGGGCTTTAAAAGAAATGCCACAGTCGGACGTCTGAGCAACATCACATAAAGGGCTTTAAAAGAAATGCCACAGTCGGACGTCTGAGCGACATCACATAAAGGGCTTTGAAAGAAATGCCACAGTCGGACGTCTGAGTGACATCACATAAAGGGCTTTAAAAGAAATGCCACAGTCGGACGTCTGAGCGACATCACATAAAGGGCTTTAATAAAAGTAAATATGATTATGCCACTGTCGGACGTCTGAGCGACATCACAGACAGGGCTTACAATAAATGTAAATACAAGTTTGCCACCATCGGACGTCTGAGCGACATCACAGACAGGGCTTGTACAAAAGTAAATAACAAGATTAGTCCATCCACAAGAATAATCTTTTAACCGTATTTATCCCACATGAATCCCACCGGAGTTTTGTCACTGAGGCTGATACCTGACAAGATAAGATGAATATAGTACTTGAACAAAGTACAAGATAATTGAAAGATTTGAGACTCTGCAGAGTTTGGATGAACTGACCACAGCCAACGGATTTCCGTAGTCACGAAGGACTAGTTCCATTTACGGTATTTCAGTAGAAACACATTTAACTAGTACACACCCATTTCACCTCACGATGCCAGGAATCACCCTGGACAACGTCCAAGAAACACTTTGAGACGGGGAGGCCACAACCTCAAATAGCATGGGATCAAATTTCTATATGCGCGCTCTAAGGGGTGCCCCCCTCTTGATCCCAACCGGAAACACCCATGCCCCCTGACCGGATGATGGGCTTTAATCCAGGGCCATGGAACCCTCATCCCGGCCTCTCTATTTGGTGTGTACTAGGAAAACGATTTGCAACTTACTAAGCCATATTCCTTTTGGAAAACATGTGACAGTACAGGAAGGAATGTATGGAAATGTGATTTGTTTCACGATGACACGAAAGTCAAATAATCTGGCATAAGACTGGCATGTCACAACACTGCCATCTTACCCAACCTCATGCCATCACATGGCCATGCAAATATGTATCCAACAACATAATGCTTTCCGAGACTTACTTTCCACTAATGTGCACGAAATATAACATTCAAAGGAGTGTTCATAAACATGCCATGACTATACTAAAATGCAAACATGCAACAACCACTCATCATATCAAGAGTTCAAACATGCTTGCCTGGTTCAGAGTAGTCGGAGTTTAACTGTGTGAAGTTTGCAGCTCTGTCACCTCTTCCGGTATCTACGGTATAAGAGAAATATGTACGTAACGTAAATACCGTGAGTGTACAGAAAAGTGTTCCAAATATTTTTCAAATAAATATGAAAAAAAACTAGACAGAAAAATAAAGGTGACAGAAAAGGAATCAATCAAAACCAATTTTTTGTTAAAAAGTTATAAGAGTTTTGGTCCAAGGACCCATCTGTAATGAAACAAAAAGTTTCCAGGGGGCTCTACGGCAAAGTCCAGAATAACGTTTCGTTTAAAAGAAACGACTGTGAGGCTGACAGGCGGGCTCCACCGGTCAGGTTTGAAATTTCAAACGGAGAAAACAGAACACGATGGCGCCTGAGGGGTGCGGTGGTCGCAGGCGGCGATCCACGATGAGGCAGGGGGATCGGGGGGTACCTTCGTGATCAGTGCACCGTTCAGCGTCTGTGGGTGGTGGTGGTGGTCGCTGGAGAGCACTGTGTCGACGGCGGCCCTTGCTCCGGCGGACGGCGGTTCGGGCAGTCGTGGATCTCACCGGAGGGAGCGGAGTGAATCGAGGTGGAGGCCGAGGCGGAACGGGACGGCCGGAGTCAGGGAAGAAGGACCCCTCGAGGCTCTTCCAGTGGCTAGGCGGGGTCTAGTGTAGTGGTGGAGTTGTGCGGGGGCGAGAGCGAGCTCGGGGGTGCTATTTATAGCCGGCCCGAGGTGGTTGTGTGACACCCCAAAAATTTGGCCTTGTTTTATTAAATTAAAATTTTGCTAGGAATTAAAACTTTGGATTTCTGAGCTCCATTTTGATTTTTAAATCATTTCCTTCCCTGTTATGATGAGTTTTTCCCAAAGAGAAAACTTTTCAAATATGTTTTTGGACTTGTTTAACCTCTCAAGAAAAACTTTCCTTTTATCAGTATAACTAATTAACTAATTTAATTGATTGATCTTTACCTTCTTGAAAATAGTTTTTCAAGGTTATATTGCCATATTTGAACTACAACCATTTGATGGATTCAATTAAAATTTCCACAAAAATTTGGAGATGTCATGTGATGTTTTTAAATCACTTTTATGCAAAAATATATTTCATTCATGAAATATTTTGAGCCCTACACTCAGTTTTTCTTCTCTCGTCCAGAGTGCATTTTGCACTACAACCCTTTTATATATTTCTTTAAAACTTCTACCAAAATTAGGGGAGGTCAGTAGGAGCATATTATTCCATTTTGTGCAAAAATCCAGGGTTGTTCTTTGAATATATTGAGTGAATCAACCTCATTTCCATTCTGGACCAACTTGATGATTTGTACAGCAACCACCATTTTAATTGCTCCTATATCCATGATTACTTTTTCTACTGGTAGTCCCCCTTGCCAAACCCTTAAGTCCAGGAGCATGCACCCATTGGGTTAATTTTGGTTCATGAAATAATGCCATTTATTTCCTGTCCAGAATTGAAATTCTGCTAGACTTGCACTAACAAGTTTGTGCATTTCACCAACTAACATCACCACCCTCTCTTTCATCCACAGAGACACTGATTTGGAGATTTTGGCCACTCCAAGAAATGCCTAAGTGCCCTTAGCATTTTGTCAAACACCATATGGGCATAATCTGTTTTGGCATGAATTTTTGGTTTGCACTGTGAACCTGATCTCCTGACCAAACCAGCTTGTCTACTGATCCCCTTGCAAGCCATAGCCTAGAACTGCTAATCCTCAGCTCCAACCAAGCCATCTAGCAGGCCAGGGCATTTCGCCGAACAGATGGTCGGCGTGCTCTGGGCACGCCCAGAGCGCGCATATTGCAGCCGCGCACACGAGCAGACACGCTGGCCCCCACGGTTTTGGCTCGCTCTGCAGCACCTCGCCACGTGCTACCCTTCTCACCGCAACGCGCCAAGCAGCCCCCGCCACGCCCGGCAGGCCAAGAGCTAGCCGCCGCCGCCGCCGACAGCCCCTGCTCCATTCAGCGCCGCCCAAGCCACCCCGGCTCGCCACCTGGCCCCGGCACAGCCCGAGCTCATCCACACGGGTGTCCGCTAGCATTCGTCGCCGCCACGTCGCCCTAGCTACAGAGAGACGTCGCCGGAGAGCTTATCCCCACCGC